>NC_056603.1:38030983-38330983 GCF_018340385.1 Cyprinus carpio
CATATCAGCACAGTGAGGCGCTGGTCACGCTGAATGCAACAAACTGTACAACGGAGCAGTGTTACTTATTATATATGTTTCTTTAACTGTATTTTATTTTGATAATGAACAGGCTGCAATATCGCAAAAATATGTTTTCTGTGTGCGCGTGAGACACCAGCATGATAGCCATACCAACGCTGGTATACAGATAGAAGCAAGACATTCAAAACTGTCAAGCTTTTGCAAAATAAATATAACTGTAAAATAAAAAAAACGCTAAAACTTTTGCAAAACAAAGAAAACTACTTTCTGTCGTCTCATTTTCCTTTCCGTGAATTTTAGATGGTGTCACAATAAACCGAAACTTTCTAGTTTTTTTCTTTCGTTTTGTTAATCTGTCAATTAATTAAAATAAATAAAATTACTTTAAAAGCCCAAAAAATGGGATTCCTATTAAATAATACAACATTTTTATTCTCTTTTTTTCTCGGTTCACAGAAGCGCTGCAGGTGAATGTGATCTGTCCAATCCATCTCACACTATCCTCGGATATTGCAAATCGCCATTGCAAAGTTTCTGGTTCTGTTCCTGTCAAAATTTCGTTCGTTTCTAGTTTTCATTTTCATTCCCTGAACCGGTTCATAGCCCTGTTTAAAATACTAGAGACTGGTATTTTTTTTTGTTGTTGTTTTTTTTACAACTAATATGATTACCTTGGAATTTAAGTCTCATATGAGATGATTATTAAAAAAAAGATTACTAATTAGCCTACATTAGATCAATAAGAACAATAACAACAACAACATAAAATTAAGTAAATAAAAAAATAAACAGGTATTTGAATAAACAGGTCCTCAAAATAGTACACAATTTCTTACTATTGTGTTATTATAATTAATCACTACAGTGAAAATAAGAAAAATATATATAATTACTAAAAAGAAAAAAAATAGCTTTGTAACAAATTAATTTACAGTGTAATTAGATATAGTTCGATATCATGCCGAACACAGCAAGAACATGTAGAGATGGAACATAAAAAGCTGCATTTCAACCTATTCTGTCATGCCATACCGAGCCAATCTACAGCATAAACAGCTGATATTCAACCTAATAAAGCAATGTTGAGCCCATACATTTACATACACACACTGAGACTGAAAATGATGGAGTACTACAATACCACAGCTTCTCTCTGGCAGGACAACCTGCCTATGCTCAGTCAATACAGCTCTCAGCTACAGTGGAGGGGAAATTGGTTCTTTTTCACTGTTCATATCTGGCTGACTAAATAAGTGCCATGTTGACAGCCAAATGGAGGTGTCTGTAATCATCCTGACATGGCAGCCTGCAAAACAGCACTGGACTGACAGATATTAAAGGGGTCTGTCTGTTCAAGGTTTAGATCAATACAATTAAACTGAAAGAATACATGTGCAGTTAAAATAAAGATTAATTTCTGTAAGCTAAGTTCAAAAAGAAACAAATTTGCTTTGGTTAAAAAAACATAACAGGACACCAACAATATTCAGACCTTCTCTGTTGCAGGCAAACCAAAATAAGATCTACTAAATGAAAGGTCACTAACTTCCAAAACTCTGGTGAGATATTCTTAGCATTAAGCAACCAAAACAAAAATCTAACAAACAAGAATGGCACGGCTCTATGTTTTTTGTGACAAGTGTTTTGCTGAGACTGGCTAATGTATGATGTTACAAGTGGTATGGCGGTTTGCTTTCTTTGCCACAAATATGCTCGAAAGCTGGTAAATTCCCAGTTGTATCATGGCCAGTACATTTTCAGCTAAATGTTCATTTTAAATCTTGTATGTAGACACACTACAAGTCAAAAGTTTTTAAAAACTCACAAATGCTGCATTTATTCGATCAAAAAGTAATAGTCAAACATTATAAAAATGAAAATGAACAGTTTTCAATTTTAATACATTTTAAAATATAATTAATATATAAGTTTTCAGTATCACACGATCCTTCAGAAGTCATAAAATTCTGACTTGGTGCTGAATTATTATTGGTGCTCAATTAATAATAAAAATGGTTTTCTTATTATAAATGCTCAAAACAGTTTTTCACAGTCAGTGAAACCTACCATCCCCAAATTAATTATTAATAAGTTTCTTGAGCAGCAAATCAGCATATTAGAATGTTTTTTGAAGGATCATGTGACACTAAAGACTGGAGTAATGGCTGCTGAAAATTCAGCTTTGCTGAAATTATATTTCAATTACATTAAGTTATTTGAATTTAAATTGTAATAATAGGCTATTCCACAGTATTATAGTTTTACTGTTTTAAAGTTTAATGAAATAAATACAGCCTTTGTGTGCATAAGAGACATCTCTCAAAAAAACATTTTAAAAATATCCTAATTATTCCAAACTTTTTTTTTTTTTTTTTGATCAACTTTTTTATTGTTTTTACTTCAACAGAACAACATCCATTCAAACAAACCAAACAGGGAAGGGGGAGCAACAGACACATCAATAATTTTACAATATGAAAAAAAAAAACAAGAAAAAAAAACTTTTTATGGTCATTCCTTTTTATATTCCAAAATTTTGGAAGAGAAACATTGCCATGCATCGATGGTACTTGGTTTAGCCTTGTTCTTTCGTGCTGTTGTACCTTCACAAGTCACTATTTTAAGGAGGCTGTGAATCCAAAATGTTTTAGCACACGTGCAGAGTAAACCAGTTTTGTATTATTGTCTTCCTATTTATTCCATACTTTTGACCAGTAGTGTAGATTATCAAAAATCTACTTGAAAATCTACTCATCTTGCTTATAAACTTCACTGCCAAAAAAAAAAAATGTTTCAATGTAACATGAGATTTGAACTGTTACATTAGATGCCTAAAGGTGCCTGAATGAAATCTGTGGCTCAGCCACATAATTTATGTCTCAATCTCCAAAATAAACCAGGAGGGGCGCGGAGCAGATGACTGTGCCTTCCCAGTAATCCTGAGAGTGGGGGGTCGTTGATCAATATCTCAATGCACTCTAATACTGCAAGACTGTTATAATGCCTCCAAACAGATGGGCCATGGTGTATGTGTCTGTGAAAACCTACCCCCGCCGGCGCCCTCCTCTCTTCCCTCCCTCCAGGCTGCCTACTGCTGCTCCAAAGCCATTTGAGCCTTTTTTCTTTGAGTGGGAGGGGGAACAAACCACAACTCGGAGAGGCCACATAGCCTGTGCTAATTCTCTTTCAGAGGGGGTGGAGGAGGACAGGATGGAGGGATCCACACTTCTCGTTCAGGCTTTTATGGGAAGCTTTATTCACGCCCAGCCTCTCTCTCTCGCCCTCACTCTCTCAACCCCCATTCCACCCCCTCCTGCATCCAAGACTGGATTTATGGTCAGCCTCTGAGCTGTGAGCACTCAAACAGAGGATGAAAAGACGCTCACACTGCCTGTACCTCAAACACAGGCTTTTTTGACACTCCACAGGATCAGCGCCGAAAAGCCAGAGAAAACAGCCACTGAGCAAACAAGACAAACGCAAGAAAGAGGATTCCAAGCAGATTCCGCTTGCGCTGTTATTGCCACAGCCAGACCACAAGCCCAAGGGCTGGAAAAGCAGGCGGGGAGCGACGCGCTTCTCTTGGCGGTAACAACTGTCCGATGACTGGGAAGAAGTCGCTCGGAGCCCTCTCTCCATAATCACCCTCTGAGTGATCTAAAGGAGAGCAATTACATTTCATCAGTGCTATTTATACATCAGCGGAAAACGAGTGTGCATAATTTAGACACCAGTGTCTGTGTCAATATCTCATTAAAGCTAATGAGACTAAGAGGGTGTGGGAACACTGGCGGTGGCAGTCACAGATGTTTGCGCTGTCAATTTCATCTCCAAATAAAACCGCAAGACAAAAGAGGGGCTCTCCAGCTCATGCTTGGAGATTAATACTGTCACACAATCCATAAGACCTACAAATAATGAAACAATAACCACACTACACTATCGAATGTTAGACAAATTTATCAAGCAAACAAATTAGACTTGTGTAGCTGGACTATCAGCATGCCGTCTGGTCCATTTTGTAGTTTGCTGCAACCAAGAACCTTACACTTAGACAAGAAGAGGCCCTCTTACCAATAAGCAAAGTGACCAAAGTGAGTTTGCAATAGAGATTAAAGGAACAGTTCACCTACATATTGGATGAGAATTTACTCATCCAGTATGTAGATGAGTTTGTTTCTTCATTGGAACAGATTTTGAGAAATTTAGCATTATGTCACTTGCTTACCAATAGATCTGATGCAGTGAATGAGTGCCGTCAGAATGAGAGTCCAAACAGCTAATAAAAACATCACAATAATCCACACAGTTTATGAAATAACATCTTGTGAAGTGAAAAGCTTGTGTTTGTAATAAAACACACTCATCATTAAGACGTTAAGAAAATTCAAACCCCTGCTTCCATCTAAACTATATAGTCCTCAGTAATAGTGCTTTCTCCAGTTAAAAAGATGTATTGCCTGAATCAGGAGAGAAAAATGCAGTGCTCAAGCACCGTTTAAGAAGCGAAAACAGTCCAAAAACATTTCTAAACAAATAAGTTGGTGGATTTTGATGTGAGAGGACTTTTTCACTGAAGTGTTATTATGTATTTGTAGACTCATATCTTGGTCATAAGAAATCGTTTAAAGGGATACTCCACCCCAAAATGAAAATGTTGTCTTTAATTTAACTTTTTGTAAGCAAAGAAAACAAAAATAACAAATTTGCTTATGCTGCGTATGCTCTTCTGTATCAGCCGCGCCACAAGGATGCGCTGTTTTCTTTCAAATCAAAGCTAAAGACATGTAGAAACAGCACATCCTTGTGGCGTGGCTGATACAGAAGAGCATACACCGCAAAATCACCTGGTTTTCATCCGAAATATCTTAAATTGTGTTCCGAAGATGAACAAAAGCTTTTACGGGTTTGGAACGACATGGGGGTAAGTGATTAATGACAAAATTTTCGATTTGGGTTGGAGTATCCCTTTGAAGTTAAAAATGCCTTGATGGATTTGTTCCTTACAAACACACAGCTTTTCACTTCACAATACATTAATTGATGGACTGGAGTATTGTTGATTACTGTGATGTTTTTATCAGCTGTTTGGATTCTCTTTCTGACGGCACCCATTCACTGCAGAAGATCCATTAGTGAGCAAGCGATCTGTTCCCATGAAAAAATTCAATCATCTACATCTTGGACAGCCTGAGGGTGAATAAACTGACAGCAAAATTTCATTTTTGGGTGAACATCTGCTTGTTGAAATCAGACATTATTGATGCTATGGCAAGTTTAATGGTAAAATAAAAAAAAAAAGAATATGATTCTTTCAGATCCATCACTAGTCCAATCCAACACTGTTAAAATGATGTGCTTTGCTAGTGAGTCAATTAACTCATCCAAGCACCTACTAATATATGCAAAAAACATATCACAGCTTCTAAACAAAATAATGTGAAAGCACATAAAATTATCTTGAAACAAGTTAAGTATTTGTCAGAATGAGAAAGTATGTTTGTAATAGCACACTAAAACACATATCTAAAGCTTGGACAATAAAAAGCTAAAGCACAAAGACTAAAAGCCAATGTCTTACAATAATGTAATCTAATGTAAAGCTATTTTTTAGAAGATTAAGCTTTCACAGGGTCAGTATCACTTAAAATAAATTTTTCAAATTAATAAATATGACTTCATAAAACATTCAATAAATTAAATGATATTATTTACAAAAGACAAAAGCTTTAATTAAAACAAAAATAACTAAATCAAAAATCATGGAATCAGATTTGAATCAGGTATAACCATAGGTGAAAATATAAACTCCTGTCCTTAATTATTATTATTATTTTAATTTAATTCATATTTATTTACATGAACACTGCATTTTAACTGACTGGGTAAAAAAAAAAAAAAAAAAAAAAAAAAAAAAACTGTGCACACTGCTTTCTGAAATTAGCATAAAGCCTGAAAACTAGTTTCTGGAGCTGAAACTATAACGATTAGTATGAAATGGTATGAGCTAACCAAGAATGATTTAAATGATATTCAATACACAAATCAGTTTGTAAAAACAAATTGTAATACTCATATAATCATATACATTTCGCCGAGAAAACAAAAAAATACAAACCATTCAAAAAAAAAAAAAAAATTAGCAAAAAGATTTTCTTTCTGATTGTTTTAAACCCAGAACATTAACTGCAGGCTGACCGAGGGCATCAGTCTAGCCATATAACAGTTTCCTTCACCTCTCTCTGCAAATTCATTCTGTGCATGGTGGATTTGTCAAGAGGTGTTTGGTTTTTGAAAAGCACTGAGGTAGACAGATTCTCTCGGATTAAAGCAGACATAGTGGCTGAGGCATGCCGACATTTACACTGGATAAAAGAGAAAAGATTAGAGCCCCCTGAGCTGCAATAGACTTCATTGATTTATAATTAATCAAGGACAGAGCCGGGTCGCAATATTGCACCTGGACATAATCCTTTTAAATGCTCTGCTTGACATCATAGAAACTAGGAAAATAGATGCTCGCTTCTAACATGCAGCTATCAATAACAGAAGTGTGCAATATGAAAGTAATTGCAGGACATGATTTAGTATGGAAGGATTCTCAGGCTTTGCTTCAGTGTATCAGCAGTCAAAATGGCAGTAATGGGTTGCTGAGGTTGAGGAGCTGATGGTGCATTGCTCCCTCTGCAGGTTGTGTTGAGAACAAAACACTGTCTACTATTTAAAAAAAATTAGCAAATCATTGCTCAAAGAGGCACCTGAAGAACAGTGGGATTTTAGTATCATTGAGATACTATAGTTTTTATTCAGATTTTATTTTATTATTTTTTAAGTTCTGGCAATATTCGTCATTTGTTTTTGTCAATATCTTTTTTTTTGTTTTTGTTTTTTAGTTGTATTAATTTTTTATTTTAAATAGTTTTAAATAAACAGCATTTACATAAAGCTCAGCAGGGGCTAAATGGACCATATGCTAACTAGTCGAACTTTGACCCCTTTGTTTTTCTAGGCTGTGAAGTGAACTAAATAGGCACTTTTTTAGTACAAGTATGTCATTAGATACGTCCAGCCCCAACTTCCTGTTTCAAAGAGCAATTTGTAAAAAAAAAAAAAAAAAAAAAGTAAATTTACAAAAAAAAAAATGTTACACTAATACCATATTCTTTCAGGAAGGAAAAAAATAAAATAAAACATGTCTTGCATGTTTTCCTGAGCAGTCAAAAAAGAAACTCAAGTTGACCCTCAAACACATTGTTCCAAGACACTGCAAGCATCCAGTTTTGGGGGGAAATATGCTGAATGGTCATTAAATAGCATTACAAAGCAAAAATCCTCAAAACAGGTTTAAGTCTTCTGATGTACAAGACATAATTTCTTATTTTATCTTTTTTATTTTGACGTAAATATGACCATGACATGGTCTTTGTGAGATGATATGTAAACCGCAGCAGAGGAGAGCTCATCTCAATGGTAGACGCTGCTACAGCAGCACCAATTACACCTCTATTACAGGGAGCCTGCCATGCAGGGAGAACAGGAAATGAGGCAGGAAGTGTGCTGTAGGCTACAGAAGAAGACAGCAGGGGAAGCGGACACAGACAGAGAGAGGAATGTGCTTGTATGCCAGAATACTGCTGTGTGCTGCTCAGTTCAAGTGCACTGTGAGCATTGATTTTTGTGTTGGAGGGATGGAGCGAGTTAGAGGAGTGGCTGAGAAGTATGTTGTCGTGGGGTACAGTAAAGGCTGGAAAACACACAATCTTTTGCAACTATTTGCAATCTGGAGGATTGGCCATTAGTTGATGAAAGTCAAGACAGTCTGCAGATTTTTAGTAGTCCGAGCTGAAAGATTTCACATATAACTTCTTTAAGTCTTTAATGGTTGAACTGTGACAATTTAACAGCCTGGGTGGTTTAATCTCAGATTATGAACAGAAATTGTACCATCCTTCTATAACACCAATAAGAGACAGATATTTTCAGATTTCTGGAGTAGACAGAGAAAGCGCTTCTGAGGTCAGTCGAGTGGTCATATCTTTTATCATGTGTCGCAGTGTGTCTGGTTAGAACTTGGTGTTATAGTCTTCCTAATCCAAAGGCACGCATACATTTTTACATATGGCTTAAGGATAACATTGCAGATTTTCAAACAGCTTTGTATAGTTACAGTGTTAGTAGCATGTGTAAATGAACAATCTGTAATCTTTCTCTGTGTTACCCGCACCCGGATCTCCCAGTTTATTTGTCAGCAAATGTCCACCGGATGATGAGAAACACATTATCGAGCTGTCAACTGCTGACAAATAAACAGGGATATCTTTGCACACATTGCTCATTTACATATACTAATGACACTGTAACAATACAAAGCTGCATGAAAATCTGCAAAGTTATACTTAATATGTTTTGGAGCCACTGCAAATAAACCAACAATAAGCATATACGGCTCATATATGACGTTTAGTTGTTTTGTAACAGCACATCACTATGAGTGTATAAATGTCCCTAAGAGCTCCAGATGTTGCTGAGAGACAGCAGGTGATGTTAATGATTTAAGCACAAGATGCCATGCTTGCTTACAAAAACAAGCTCAGAGCACTATAATGTTTTGTATGGACGAATACCAAGAGGGACAGCAAAAGCCACTGACCTGTTCCCTGAACTGCTCCTGAGAGAGACAATCGGAGACGTTCACGCAGCCCAGCAAACAGCCTGTGGGATACTCCATAGGAAACTTGGGCTCTGGATGGTGAAATAAGTGAAACATTAGGTGAAATTACAAAGGCACTACAGTCTAGACATGCCTGATGGGATCATTTAAGTTTAACAGCTTTAGTATTACTGCCATGCACTTCAAGACATTAAACGCACCTTCTTTGTAAATGTGGCGGTACATGGCCACTACCTCTGCAATCTCTTGAGGAGAGGGTCTGTTAGCAGCTGCAGCGATCCACAGGCGCCCCCTATGGGATGTGTACCACGTTCTGCCTTCTACCCTACACAATCACAAGAAACAGAGAGGAAATGGAAAATGTTCAGATGAACTGTGCACTGTTCATCTCAAATGTCATTTTTTTAAAAGTTGGCTTTAGCTTACTTTAATAATGCACAAAATATAAGATTTCAGCCAATATCAGTGATATACATTTATTTTGAATGTAACTGTATTTAAAAAAAAAATGTTTACACAAAAAGTAAATATTTTTAATATCAGTTGTAACATGAAAATAATTATTATAATTTATACTGTCAAGTTTTAAAGTCAACTTTTTATTAAATTATGTTTGTTTTTTTAATGCTGTTCACTTTAAATAATTTAGTTTAATTTAACACCACTGTATCAGTTTTTTATTGTTCAAAAATGATGTTAAATTGACTCGAAACATTTACTTTCTGGCTTAACTCAATGTCTTCATTTTCAAAACTAAAACGAAAACTCAAAACTTATTTTACACTTCCCATCAAGCTTTGTATGGGTCTGTTTTGACTGTACCGGGTGAGTGCAGAAAGCTGTTAGCTGATAGCTGATAGCTAACATATGTAAACATCACTGAAATATCAATGACCATCTGCTGTGTGATATCACGTGAGGCGCTCCCTCTGGCATGATAATCTGCTAGTGTGTGATGCGCCATGATTCTCAAATCTTGTAGTGTGTGCATGTTTAAGACTTGAGGGAAGATAATCTGCAAAGATTCTCGTTATGTGTGTGCTGCAACCAGATTTCATAATCGGTTAGGATTTTAAAACTCCTGTAGTGTGAGCCAGGCTTTAGAGTGCTAGAGAGTGGGATGGGAATGGGAGTGCTAGAAATGTAATCAGTACCATCTTTAGACTGCCAATATCCAACATATAAAGAAAATTTATATTTAGCTTGTTATTATAACTAGCTGAACTTGATTTAAAGGGTTAGTTCACCCAAAAATGAAAATTAGGTCATAAATTACTCACCCTCAAGTCATCCTAGGTGTATATGACTTTCTTCTTTCAGACAAATTCAGTTATTTTAAAAATTGTCTTTGATCTTTCAAAGCTGTTTAATGCCACTCAGCGGGTGTTGCATGCATCAGTCCAAAAGAAGTTAAATAAAAAGCGCCAATCCATTAAAAATAAAAAGTGTCTCACACAGCTCCAGGGGGTGAACAAAGGTCTCCTATAGCGAATCAATGTGTTTTTGTAAGCAAAATATCCATATTCAAAACGTAATAATCACTTTAATGTAGCTTGCGCTCACTGTTGTACATGGAAGCAGCTCCGGACGGATGACGTATGAGGTCAGCGTTGCGCATGCACCGGTGAGTCTCATGGAAACCAACGTTTGTTAACATTTTACATTTAATAATTTAGCAGACGCTTTTATCCAAAGCGACTCACAAATGAGAACAATAGAAGCAATCAGACCAATGAGAGAACAACAACAGTATAAAAGTGCCATATCAAGTCTCAGTTAGTCTAGCACAGCACACATAGCTATGGTGTTTTTTTGTTTTTGTTTTGTTTTTTAGAATAGAATAGATTAGATTAGAATAGAATAGAGTGAGGAAAAGGGCTCAGAAAATCACTCTGGATCCCTCACATCCAAGTTACCCCCTCTTTGAACTTTTGCCATCTGGCCGGCGCTTCAGAGCCGCAAATACCAGGACAGCCAGGCACAAGAACAGTTTCTTCCCCCAGGCAATCTATATCATGAACAGTTAAAGGTTCCCCACTTATGCAATAAAAATGTGCAATATCCTTATATTTATTTGTTACCCCTCCATCCTAGTACTGCCCTGCATCTCACTCTATTCTATTCCATCATCATCTATAGCACAACTTTTCATACACTTTATTTATTTTTCGATTTATCTTGCAATATTTGTCTTTTGTTTTTTTTTGTCTGTGTTGTTGTCTCTGTGTACTGGAATCCTATGTCACTAAAACAAATTCCTTGTATACGCAAGCATACGTGGCAATAAAGCTCTTTCTGATTCTGATTCTAACTTTCCTTGCCCTAGTCTATCAGAGAGTTAACAGGATCAAAGGAAGCAAAGTTTTCATACTTTAGCAAAGGAGAACCAGTCTCCTCTTGTCTTATATCGAAATCCTTTCCATTCGTCTTTACAAATTCTCGCTTTGTACTTCTAATTAGTGACCGTTGTTTTGTTTTTATATCTCCGCTGCATTTCTGCGTGCTTCACTTCTGAGCGGCGCATGCGTAAAGCTGACCTCATACGTCATCAGCCTGGAGCTGCTTCCGTGTACAACAGTGAGCGCAAGCTACATTAAAGTGATTATATTTTGAATATGGATATTTTTCTTACAAAAACGCATCAGTTTGCTACAGGAGGACTTTGTTCACCCCCCGGAGCTGTGTGAGACACCTTTTGTTTAATGGATGGGCGCTTTTTATTTAATTTCTCTTGGACTGATGCATGCAACACCCACTGAGTGGCATTAAATATCTAGAAAGATCAAAAACAATTTTTTAATATAACACAGGCTGTATTTGTCTGAAAGAAGAAAGTCATATACACGGTTGGGCTAGGATAACTTGAGGGTGAGTAATTTATGGCCTAATTTTCATTTTTGGGTGAACTTACCCTTTAACAACTGTCTTTAGTTCCATGGGTGGAACTAATCAAATTCTCAAATGCTTTATGTATGATAAACTAAAGCAAATCGATTAAACTCAACTAATACTGCACCTGTCCAAATTCACCTTTTTGTGTGTGAGTGTGTGTGTGTGTATCGAAACAACTCTACGACTTGAAATTTCTTGGATGAAGACTTATGCGAGGTGTCGCTACCGGACACGTCAACCCACTAACACAACACAAACACACATGCATAAACACACATACACACAGAGCAACTCAAATACAAATGGCATTAACTTCCTTGCTTTTAAGATTCTCTTTTGATAAAAAATTATAAGGTGTTGAGAAGCAGTTTATTTGCACCCACCTCTGGTGCAGCCTGCATGATATTGGGGTTGACAAGCTCTCTGAGGTTCTGTCGATCAGTAGATACAGAATGTTTTGGTGTCTGGCCAAATGAACCAGTATTGATGGCCTTGACTGTCTCATCAAACCTTTCAAAACAAACAAAAAATGTTTTTTTTGCATATCATGCCTCGTCAATCATGTACTGCAATTGATATTGCCCTCAAGTCATTTAGAGTTGATGGCATTTACAAGGATTTGAACAGGTTCCAAAAGTTTTATTTACCTTGACTCTGAGCCTTGAGTTAAGGGCATCAATTAAAGTACCATGGCAGAAACTAATTTTTATTACAGTAGGTAATAAGCAGTAAGTAAAAAGAAATTGTCCAAAGTTTATTGCAGCCAAAATATCATCATGTCGTAATAATGAATTCTGAATTCGAAAGTACAAACCTTAAATTACATTGATTACATTGATCATTAAACATGTTAATGATTTTGCATTAATTGCGTTAACATTCCTAATATACGTGTGTGTGTTTTATATGTTATATATATATATATATATATATATATATATATATATATATATATATATATATATATATATATATATATACATATACACACACACACACACAAGCTGTGTCACAATTGCATGCTTCGAAGGGTGCATCTTCAAAGACTTAAAAGGCTGAACTGGGAAAAAAATAAAAAATAAATTACAGAGGTGACTCCTTACTTCTGGTAGTATGGAGTCAAATTCTCCCCTTCATCCAGCACTCGTCTCCCTGCAAAGTCTAGTTTGATCTTGTGGTCTTTGCGGGAGGCATGTCAAAGCTCCCGGAGTTCCTCCTCTTGCTTGCGTAATGCCTCCCTCTCACCTGGAGAAAGCCACTGGTTGGAATCTGTTGCAAAATAATCGGATTCATCATCCAAGACTTGTGTTCTCTTAACACTAAAAAAAAGATAAAGAGTTCAAATTATCTAAAAGTCCAACTTAAGTTTTGTGTGCATTATGCTTCAGATTGTTCATATGCATTTCTGAGGCTAAAATGAATCTAACCCTGGCAATTACAGCAATAGGTTAAAAGCAGTGTATTTGAACAGCCACACCTGTTCCTGTCAAACTCCAGAAGTATGTCTTTGTGTTTTACAGCTTTTTCCAGACCAGCTTTCATCTTGGCCTCTTTATGGGGGAGATACTCATGCTCGGTTGCCTCTAGAGCCGCACAGAAAACAAAGGCTGTCACACAAAAACTACAAGTCCGGGAAAAACAAATACAACCACCTCATTTCTTACCTCCTATGAGTTTTTTATGAAGCTTTTGACTTTTTGACCCATTCACTTACATTATATGACTAACAGACTGCAACAGTTTGAGTTAAAAATATTCGTTTGCGTTCTACTGAAGAAATAAAGTCACCTACATCTAGGATGCCCTGGGAGTAAGCAGATAAACATCAAATTTTTATTTTTGGGTGAACTATCCCTTTTACGTGCAAGTTTGACAGATAGCAGTCAAAGCAAATCAAATACTGAGACAAACATAAGAATGATAATTAAAGAAAAAACATTAGCATCTTGATAAGAAAATAGCATTATACTGCTGTCTTTCTTTGCTCCTGTATTTCTGCTTTTCCATAAGCACCACATACTGTCAAAGTTAAATTGCATTTTTCATTCAGCCCATGTGCCATTTTGACTGAAGTGACAAATTACATATGAAAATTAGACTGAATTACTGTGTTGAACCTCTGCGTTGATGTGAACAGGCCTTTTAAGCGGTCTAAATGAGTGGAGAAGATACATGATCACCAGAAAGAAGTTTTTCACCAAAACATCCAATTATGACATTCTGATTTAAAATTAAGAACATTTTCAAAAATGAAACATACACATGTATATAAATAATAATAATAATAATAATAATAATAATAATAATAATAATAATAATAAATCTCACACTAAGATTTATAAAAAATATTTCAATTATTTTCATTTAAAACCTGGTATAGAAGAAGAGTTCAACATGATGTGTTCAACATCAGCCTAATCAGAGTAATACATATTATTTACAAAACTGTTAATCGTGATGACTGATAGGGATATGGTAACCCATATATTATCCTTAGTTCTGTATTCACATTAAAAAACATCTGTGTCCATATTTACCCATGACTGCCTCTTTCTTATAGACACCACCCAGACCATCAGGTGCTTGCATCTGACACCTCTGCACCAGCTCATCCACAAAATCCTTCTTGATTCCCTCTGTTTTTGTAAGAGATCTCCAACATACTCGACAATTTCATCAGCATTGTCAATAGATAGGATGTACCTGAAAACACAGATATTTTACTGACTTTTCTAACACAGTGCTCACTAATTTTCACAAAGACCTATTCAAAAACAACATACCATTTGACCAAACATACTGTACCCATCATAAACTCCAAAGAATCTACTGCCAGCTGTGTATTTATCAATCACCATATTGACTTCTTACACATTTTACATTATCAGTATTTTATTACATTAATGTATCTTTTCTATATGGTCAATATAGAAAAGTAACGTCAATGTAGTTGTAGTGTGGCACTTTGGGACTAAATCTCATAATGACGTAACAAGGTGTTTACATAGTACTTCTTATAACACTATGACAATATAATAGTATTTGCCCACTAAGTTATCCCTTCTCTTGTTGTATTTATTTAATTCTTATTCCACATTCTGGCTTGTCAGTTCTGCTATTTAGACTTTCACGTTACATCGTTTCTACAAATGCACAATTCCACAATTCATCCTCTATTAAAAAGCACTTACTGTACAATGTCATCGCTTGCCTCCAATCCAAAACTATGCTTTAACTTATCAACAGTCCAGCGAAGCAAAGAATCAGTCATGATGAAGTTAAAACTGTGAGACACTGCAGGATCTGCAACTTACAGTACGTCAAGTGACAGATTTCGGCATTTACTCTTTCGGTTGGCTTCCGGGAGATTCATAATAAAAGTCTCCCTAGACAAAATCCGTATTCGTACTGGTCAGGTAACATGGGTCTAACAATGCTTATACTATATTAACATTTAAATGTGTTTTGAATTAAAAGTCTATTCAAGTTTACCAGTAACGTAAATCAAAGGTAAATTATGTCCCTGTTGAAGTTTCATGAAGAACGTACCATATGAGAACTGGTACTTTTCTCTACGCTGGTTAGGACTGACCAATCACAATCGTTTGAGATTTCGCTTTTATCTTGATTGTTGTTTGCTACTTTGATGTTATTGTGACCATACATGACTATACTTTAATTATTATTAATGTTGAAAAAACTATTTTTGCTGCTTAATATTTTTTTTTAGAAACTGTGATACACTACATTTCGAAAGTCTGGGATACATTTTTATTCAAACACCCATTAAATTGATAAAAAGTAAATGCATTTGTAATGTTTTAGCCTAAAAAATTATATTACGTGCAAAAGTTATACATTATATTACGTTTCATTCCTTAATTATGATGGTTATATTTTATTTCATGTGATTAAAACAGGAGTTCTCAACGCTGGCCCTCAATGTCCACCACATTCCTTGCTTTTTCAGGTGTGATTGGTTAGGGTTGAAGCTAAACTCTGCAGGAAAGTGGGCCGTGAGGGTCAGAGTTGAGAACCCCTGGACTAAAATATACTTTCCTAAAAAAAAAAAAAAAATAATAATAATAAATAAATAAAATAATATTACATAAGAAAAATACAATATAGAAGTTCAAAACTAGTGCAACACGACTTTGATATGTGCAATGAATTTTTTTATTATAAATTTGCAAAAAGAGAAAATAAGAACACCAAAACATTTTAAAATGTCAAACCAGAATGGGAAGATAACGCATTACCAAAATGAAAATGCAGTGAGAACAAGAGAAAAAAAAATCAAGAGCACACACTGTTTAAGAGTAAGTGGTAGAATGTTCTGCAGGAACACACACATTCACTTAACTGGTCATGATAACATGTGACCAGTTAATAATAATTTCTGTGATTGCTTTTCTCTGTAATTTTAAAACACTTTTTTTTTATTATTATTATAGTAGTATTGCAATTAAATATAACTAAATGTAACCTCCAACAACAAATAGTTAAAATAACTGTTATGACTGATTTCTGTTTGACTTGCTTATATTAAACAATGTTTAGCTCGCCCATCATGCAAAATGGAAATATAAGCTTGAAGTTCTCATTTTATACACACAGTTATTTACAGATATAAAAAAAGTATATAAAAGTCATACGTAAGTTACACACTGGGAGAAAAACACATTAAACTCATTCTTTAATTTGCTATTTTAAATAGAAAAAAATGGTTTTAATAATGTGATGTCTCTTACGGACATCATAATAAATAAATAATATAAGCATATTTTAGCACATGGGTGTGAAACTCTACTCCTGGAGGGTCACAATCCGGCAGAGTTCAACTCAAACCTGCTCCAACACACCTAACTTTTGTTTTCAAGTACAAACCCGATTCCAAAAAAGTTGGGACACTGTACAAATTGTGAATAAAAACAGAATGCAAGTTTCAAATTTCAATATTTTATTCAGAATACAACATAGATGACAATATCAAATGTTTAAACTGAGAAAATGTATAATTTTAAGGGGAAAATAAGTTGATTTTAAATTTCATGGCATCAACACATCTCAAAAAAGTTTTTTGCCACTGTGTGGCATCCCCTCTTCTTTTTATAACAGTCTGCAAACGTCTGGGGACTGAGGAGACAAGTTGCTCAAGTTTAGGAATAGGAATGTTGTCCCATTCTTGTCTAATACAGGCTTCTACGTAGATGCTCAACTGTCTTAGGTCTTCTTTGTAGCATCTTCCTCTTTATGAAGTGCCAAATGTTTTCTATGGGTGAAAGATCTGGACTGCAGGCTGGCCATTTCAGTACCTGGATCCTTCTACACAGCCATGATGTTGTAATTGATGCAGTATGTGGTCTGGCATTGTCATGTTGGAAAATGCAAGGTCTTCCCTGAAAAAGACGACATCTGGATGGAAGCATATGTTGTTCTAGAACTTGGATATACCTTTCAGCATTGATGGTGCCTTTCCAGATGTGTAAGCTGCCCACACGCACTCATGCAACCCCATACCATCAGAGATGCAGGCTTCTGAACTGAGCGCTGATAACAACTTGGGTTGTCCTTGTCCTCTTTAGTCCGGATGGCATGGCGTCCCAGTTTTCCAAAAAGAACTTCAAATTTTGATTCGTCTGACCACAGAACAGTTTACCACTTTGCCACAGTCCATTTTAAATGAGCCTTGGCCCAGAGAAAACGCCTGCGCTTCTGGATCATGTTTAGATAGGGCTTCGTTTTTGACCTATAGAGTTTTAGCTTTGAAAAATCCACACAAAATCTGAGTGTACCATCTTTCTTGGGAACCAAAACAACCGGACTGCACCATTCGCTCCTGGATGGTTCAATGATCCCCAAGTCCAGCATCACTTTCACTTCGTTCTTCAAGGCAGGTACCAGACGAGCAGGCACTCTACAATGTGTTTGTCTGATGGGCTCAGTTTTAAGAAGGCTAATGTTATGCTGCAGAAGCTTTGTTTTACCTGGCTTGTCGCTGAACAAACCCTCTGGTACCCGCCTTTGGAATTCCATCTGCTGCTCGGTTGTCAAATGATCAACTGCTGGGAAAGTAAGCACTTTATCCACCGGAAAGTACTGCTCCTCTACTTCCTCCTCTTCGTCCACTTTTCTTGCCCACAACTGTTCAGACCATGAGCCTTTTCTCTCATGCCAGGGTCGTAGGACGTGACTACCAACATGGCGGCGCCCTGTGAAAATGCTGTATCTCTACTCGACAAAAACTAACTTTACTTGCACAACGCATACGTAAGAAAACCGAAATAGCACAGAAAAACGTGGCTATGCCACCAAAGAAAATAACTAGTAAAGCAGAGATGGAGAACGAGATGCAGGAAATTCGTAAGTCGCTCAATCACTTGACTGAGGAGTTGTTCAAAGTGACTCACCAGCTAACGAAGCTGATGGGACTTTTCGACGAGGTGAAACAATTGAGAGACTTGATAAAAGAAAAAGACCAAACCATCAATGAGCTTGAAATGAGGATCGACCAGCTTGAACAATACACGCGGATGGAAGACGTTATCATCACAGGTTTGAAGGTCAAACCCCGCTCATATGCCAAAGCGGCAGCAGTGGGGAGAAATGTAAGTGCGGATGCTGACACTGAGGATGTAGAGTCACTGGAGAGACAAGTTGTCACATTTCTGATGGGAAAAGATATACATCTAGACGCGAACAACATCGCTGCGTGTCACACTTTGCCAAGAAAAGACACAAAACAGCCAGCAATCATTGTGCGTTTTGCAAATAGGAAACACAAAACTGATCTACTGCGTCAAGGAAGGAAGTTGAAAGGAACTAATGTCTATTTAAATGAGCATCTTACAAAAAAAAAAAAAAAAACACAGATCGCTCGAGAAGCCCGCGTGCTGAGAAGAAACGACAAGATAAAAGCAACATGGACGAGGAACTGTAAGATCTTCATTCAGCTAAAGGGATCTACTCCAGAACAAGCCAGGGTAATACTGGTAAGACAACTTAAAGACCTTGATCAGTTTAGATAATGTTGACTGAACTAAACAAACAACTAACGAAAAAAGACATTCTTGACGCAGGTTTGATGAACATTACGCTATGGACAAGAATATTATGTTCGTTCATTTAGACTGTTTCAGATGGATCTCTTTGTCTTCTGTTTGAGCTATGCAGATAATGAAAACGCGCAGACAAACTTTCAGACATCACGATAAATGAATAAAATAGGCTTACTTTACGTTGACTACTGTCGGATAAACTTTTGTGTGCTGGACTGTGGATTACAGGCACATTCTTATGCGTGGATAAACTGGATGATGGGCCCACTTTACGTTGGATGGAGGAAAACTGCTACAAAATTATCGTTACTGTGGATGGAGATCCGACTTATGGGCATCACTTATAATTTCACAATTGGGAAAAGACTTAAAATGTTATATAAAATGTGGACTGCACTGTGGGGATTTGGGAGTACTGGGGTTCTAGGAGCATTTTGTGAGGCGAGTCTTGTGTGCGTGTATGCATAGTGGGTAATACATAAAGAGCTATACAGTATAAGAACAATTCTAAAACAATATGACTAAGTGTGATTATGATTTGAAGGTAGTTAATAGTGATAAAGATGAACATGAATTAGAAAATACTGGTAGTCCTTATAGAAGTGAACTGATTGAACATAGTAATTTAATTGTGCATGACTTTTTAAACTACAAAACAAATGAGTTTGGGGAACATATAGATCCAGATAATAATTTTTATAATAAAATAATAAATGAATGTGAATATTATACTGAAGAGCAAAGTAACAACATTAATATGGAAGGAGCTTTTAGCTTGATACATTTCAATAGCAGAAGCCTGTACAAAAACTTTGAAGATATCAAAGAATGCCTTAGTAAAATTAACAAATTCAGTGTCATTGCAGTTTCGGAGACTTGGTTGGATGCGGACAAGGCTTGTGAAGTGGAATTGGAGGGATATGAGCTCTTTACTAAGAATAGGATTAATAAAAAAGGCGGCGGTGTCGCATTATATGTGGATAACGACTTGAGCTGTAAAATTGTTGATAGTTTGTCGACCACCATTGAGGGAGTTCTAGAGTGTTTATCTGTCGAAATCACAGTTCTAAAATCTAAAAATATAATTGTCACCAGTCTCTACAGAACACCAGGATCATGTTTAGATTTATTTAATAAAAATGCTGACAATTTGTTTGGTAACCTTAATAAGATGCATATTGTGTGTGGTGATTTTAATATTAATCTCTTAAATCCCCATAATAATATGAAAACAAGTGATTTCATCACAACTATGTATAGTAATAATCTATTTCCACTTATCACTAAACCCACAAGAATCACAGCTGATACAGCTACTTTAATAGATAATATATTTACGAACAGACCTGAAACCCAAATAACTGCTGGATTGCTTATAAATGATATTACTGATCATCTTCCTGTGTTCAGTATTTTTCACAAACTCCTTAATAGGGCTACTATTTCCAAAGTAGATCAAATTAAAATTATACGTTATAGAACCCCTGAAACCATGACTGCCCTAAAAAACGATTTGTTTAACCAGACATGGGATAAGGTATATGCCACCTCTCACCCTGATAAGGCCTATGACATTTTTTTGTCCACACTATTAAGTCTTTATGATAAACACTGCCCACTAAAGGAATACTCTACTAAAGATAGAACCAACCTAGAGAAACCATGGATAACAAAGGGCATAGCCAATGCTTGCAAAAAGAAAATATACCTTCACAAATTATTCATAAAACATAGAACCAAAGAAGCAGAGGACAAATATAAATCATACAAAAATAAGTTAATTAACATAATAAGATCTAATAGACATTTATATTATCATAATATGTTGGAACAGCACAAAAACAACGTCCAGAGTACTTGGAAAGTACTAAATAGTATTATCAAGAAGCAAACCAACAAAAATGATTATCCAAATTACTTTGTGAAAGACGGCCAAATCTTAAATGGTAATAAGGAAATGTCAATGGCATTCAACAATTTTTTTGCAAATGTTGGACCCTCTCTAGCCAATGAAATCCCTCAACCGTCAGATGTAAAGGAAATAGATAAAAACATCATTAAAGGAAATGTGAACTCTCTGTTCTTGAGGAGTGTGGATGAAAATGAAATTATCCAAATTGTGAGTAAACTTAAGAATAAGAGGTCAACCGACTGTTTTGAATTTGACACAATCGTAAAAAAAAAAATAAAAAATAGTATTGTAGCTCCACTCGTATACATTTTTAATCAGTCTTTTCTTACTGGCATCTTTCCATCTAAAATAAAAACGACCAAGGTAGTACCCATTTTTAAAAATGGAGATAAACATCAGTTTACAAACTACAGGCCAATTTCACTACTTCCACAATTTTCAAAAATTTTAGAAAAGTTATAAGACTTGATGATTATCTCAATAAATTCAACCTTATTTCAGATTATCAATTTGGTTTCAGGTCAAACAGAGCAACCTCAATGGCAGTCATTGAACTGGTTGAGGAAATATCCACAGCGATTGATAATGGAGAGTACACAGTCGGTGTTTTTATCGACCTGAGCAAGGCATTTGATACCATTGATCACAATCAGCTGTTGGCTAAAGTAGAACGATATGGTATCAAAGGCATTGCCCATGATTGGCTGAGAGATTATCTTAGTGGTAGAGATCAATACGTACATATCAACAACTTTGACTCTGAAAGAACAAACATAACGCATGGAGTTCCACAGGGCTCAATATTGGGGCCAAAGTTGTTCATAATGTACATAAATGACATTCCGGAGGTCCTGAGAAATTTAAATTGTATCTTATTTGCTGATGATACTAGTCTCTATTGCTCTGGACAAAATTTAGAGTTCCTCTTGGAGATAGTGGAAAAAGAGCTTTCCAAATTAAAAACTTGGTTTGATTATAACAAATTATCAATGAACTTGAATAAAACTAAATATATTATTTTTGGTAATAGAAAAATTGAGGAACCAATTAAAATTAAAATTAATCATATGGAAATTGTGAGAGTGTGTAACAAAATTTTTGGGTATCTATATTGATGAAAAACTTAATTGGAAATTTCACATAAACTTTCTAAAGACAAAAATATCTAAAGTCATTGGTATAATGTGTAAAATTAAATCATGTATTAATCAAAATTCACTATATTTATTATATAATTCACTCATTCTTCCGTACCTAAATTATTGTGTAGAAATATGGGGGAATAATTATAAATCTATTATCAAACCTATCTTCATATTGCAGAAGAAAGCTATTAGAATTGTTAACAGGGTTAATTATTATGCACCAACTAACCCATTGTTTATTAAATTAAAGGCATTGAAATTACAGGATTTAGTTGATCTTAGCACAGCTGCAATGATGTATAAGGTTCACAATCTCAAGTTCACAGTCTGTATTCAGGAGAGGTTTAAGCCCAGAGAGACTCGATATAAGAGGAGTAAGGAATCGGGGTCTATCAAAAAAATAAGGCCAAGACCAATACCAAAGGGAGGTGTTTCTCAGTTAGAGGAGTAAATCTATGGAAAAGCCTGGATGACACATTAAAAACAATCTAAATCAATAAGGATGTTCAAAAAAAAATTTAAACCAAATGTGATTGGTAGCTATATTGCATTAGAATGATATTGTTTAGTTTAAATACCAGTAAAATAAGTAGAAGGCCGGTGTATAATGAAATGATTCATGGCAGAATTAAGGTAATGAAATGTTTAGAGGAAAATTAACAAGGTGACTTGTGTAATGTTATTAGTAATGGTTTACATTTGGAAAATTTCATTAATATGTTAGTCGTATGAGCTGTTAATATATAGCTGGTAATATTCTTACATTTGTTTCCACTTTGCTACTTTCTGATTATTGTTGCCTCATGCTGGGTATTTAAATCTTGGTGTAAATAGGGTTAGGCATCAATAAGTGTTTCACTTCAGCCTAAACCCCTTCAGTCATCGCTGTACTATAATAATTCTGTTTGTGTATGTTGTTAATTCTGAATGACTGAAGAAATAAACTACTACTACTAGGAGGTTAATATGAAATACCTGATATTTCTTTCAACGATCAGGTAGAAGGATTTCATAATTGGTAGAGCTCAATTTCCGTACCACTTCATATGGCCCTTGCCATTTGGCCAATAAGCTGCTGTCTGATGTGGGAAGCAGAAGCAAGACTTTTTGCCCTGGTGAAAGAGTTCTACTCCTGCTTGATTGGTCATATCACTGCTTTTGCTGTTGCTGGGCATTTGTCATATTACTCCTCACCATTTCCACCATAGAATCCATCTTCTCCCGCATCTTGATGACATAAGATAAGATGTGCTCGCTTCCATTATCTGCTTCCCAAGCCTCCTTTAAGACATCTAGCAGCCCACGAACCTGACGACCGTACAGTAACTCAAAGGGTGAATATCCCGTGGAAACCTGTGGGACTTCCCTGTAGGCAAACATCAGATAGGGCAGCCAGTGGTCCCAGTCAGCACCTGTTTCAGACACAAATTTGCGCAGCATTGATTTTAATGTCTGATTGAATCTTTCAACCATTCCGTCAGTCTGAGGATGGTAAGGTGTGGTCTGAATGGGATGTATGCGCAACATTGAATACACTTGCTTGATTTGTTTGGACGTAAAGTTTGTTCCCTGGTCTGTAATTACAGTATTTCCTTGGGTATACCAACCCGTGAAAAAAGTTGAATCAGGGCATTAACAATTTGTCTTGTCTTTATGTTTTTGAGAGGAAATGCCTCTGGGTATCTAGTTGCGTAATCTGCGACCACTAGAATATACCGATTCCCTGTACTAGATCTTTGCAATGGACCAACAATGTCCATAGCAATTCGAGAGAATGAGACATCAATGATAGGAAGACTGACTAGAGGTGCTCTATCACCCTTCTTAGCTGGGCTCACCAGTTGACACTCCGGACATGACCTACAAAAATCCATTACATCCATGTAGAGCCTAGGCCAATAAAATCTACTGCCAATTCTGGCTAGCGTATTCTGCTACCCCAGGTGTCCTGCCCACGGCACTGAATGCCCCAACTGCAACACCTTGAGTCTTATCGGTTCTGGAACCACTAATCTCTCTCCCTCAGCACCCCGAACATACAGCCTGTCATCCCGAATTACAAAACGATCTTTCTGTACCATTAATGAAGAGGTCATATTCTCTGCCTTTTCAAACAGAGATTTCAGTGTTTTGTCCTGTCTCTGCAGCTGAACTATATCATGTGAAATATGTTAAATTTCATCAGTACTAGGTTTAGGCAACTTTTCAACCATTTTTGTGCCCTCCACTTTTCTCTGCCGTCTATCACGTCTAGACTTCTTTACTTTAGGGTGCACGTCAAAAGGTAAATCTTTCAAGGACTGCTTACAGGTCCCATCATGCTTAGCCTGAGCTCTCGTCACCACCCTAGCCTCTGCTAACACCCTATCAGTCTGCAAAAGATCTACAAGCACTGGAACATCTCTACCCAATATCACTGGATATGGTGCCTGCTCTACTATACCAACTGACAAATTGTAAGCCTGATTGTCTATTTCAATTACCAAGTCTGTCTTGGGGTATTCTCTCTCATCACCGTGAATACACCGAACCCTCAGTTTGCTTTGCCTTGATATATCCAATTCACTCAAACATTCAGTCCTTACTAGAGTTTGACTCGAACCCGAATCAACCAGAGCTTTGTAGAATTTATTCCCTATCTTCACCTCAATGACTGTGTCTTTGTTCAACTCTACCTCCCTGAACTCTAACAATGGTCTTGGTACATAACAAAGGCGAGTATTGGAAACTTTCTGTACGGGGCAGTCTACTTTCTTATGTCCAGGCTGACCACATGCATGACACACAATTACAGCTTTACCTTTGTACCGATTAACTACTCCCTGATGTTTACTAGTGTCTGTACCCAAATTAACGTGAGGGACATAAGAACTTAAGTTAAAATTAGTCAGACCACTACTCAAACCATCCCCAGACTTACCAGTTGGGCTGATACTGTAGTTCCGCCATCGTCTGGGTTGATTCAAAGATCGTCTTGCTGCCATAAAGGCCTCTGCCATCTCTGCCACCTGCTTAGATGAAGTAGGGTTGTTCTGCTTCACCCATGTTCTCGTATCTAGACTAAGTAACTTAAGGAACTGCTCTAACACAATCTGGTCACCGATCTCTTCTTTCGTTCGATGTTTAGGAGTCATCCATTTCTCATACAAGTCTTTCAATCTTACTTGCAGCTCTCTTGGAGTCTCATCCTCCTGGGCACTGTACGATCTGAAGCGTTGTCTGTACATCTCATTGTTAATTTCAAACTGGTCAAGAATAGCTTGTTTAACATCATCATAGTTTATAGCATCATCAGAATCCATGGCCACATAGGCTGCTCTCGCCTTACCAGTTAACAGCGGAAGAAGATGCAATGCCCAATCTTGCCTAGGCCATCTGCATGCTTGAGCAATGCGTTCAAATGTTGTTAAATAATAAAATAATAATAAATAATAAAACAAAACAAGCACTGAAACTACAAAACACAAAGGAAAATGCTGTCAACAGCAAAACCTACAACTCAACCACTTGCAGGGGTACGTCTTTCAGTTCATACACATCTCACAGCAGACATGTACTTCAAGTCAAAAAGTTTCTGCCTTCTGCCCCCTCCCATTACCACTAACAAACTGACTAAATAGGCTATTTTCCCGCCAGACAATAATGGCACGAACCAATCATAGGGGAGCACATATCTCAATGTACACCTCACCAAACACATTGCCTCAAACCAGAAATACAAAAAGAAAATGACATTAATAAAAAGAAAAAAAATACCTCTTATATACCGCATAACTACACTGAAACTGACTTATTCATATAACGGATATGTTACCACATCTCCTAGCACCCCTCCCATTTAGAAAACGGAATGATCTTAATTACAGGATGGCTCTGGTTACGCGCGTTACCGGCACACTCCATGTTCAAACTGGAACTGACAGGTAAGACTGGTCTACACATCTCCAACAACTATACTTATAAATATATGAATAAATTATGGTATACAATAAAGTACTGTGAAACACGCCATCTCGTTATTATTGCCTCTACCACTTACAGGCAATACTTACAATATGCTAGCTACTAGGTGACTTTCACACAGCTCTTGATAATCATAGTCCATGGGACATAATCCATACACATTTTGTCAATGAAAACTTTAAACACATTGCTTCCTTCCCCATAGACACAACACAGCCAGATATTAAGTGGGCGCTTTGGTGATGACGTCCTCCCGATCGTCATCACATGGAGAACAGCTGTTTGGAGTTTCCGGGACTATTTCTGATGACATTTGAATAGAAATTTGACCGTGCCTCCATAAGTGACTTTGAGTAGTCCTTTTGATGTTCCCGAAAAGCGAGCTTGTGCACAGTGAGACCTGTGCTTTTGAATCTCCTCTCAAGGGAATGCCCAGCTGCCTTCATTTTCCGTAGATCACCGGTATACCAGGGTGCTGATCGGGTGAAAGTGACTGTTCTGGTTTTGACCGGGGCATGAAGATCCAGAATGCTTCTGAGGGTGTTATAATAGTCCACTGAGTCCATGGGTGGTAGACAGTTTACAGAAAGGAGATGCTGGAGATCAGATGCCATAGTTTCTTGGTTGATGTTTTTCAGATTTCTGAAGCAGATTTGGCGTTTGGGCTTGATGAAGCTGGACAGTGAAGACATCTTCATGGAGATGGCCTTATGATCAGAACAATCCCAGATCATACACCAGAAGATTGCTGAGATAAACAGAGTTTGTAATAACTAGGTCAAGAGTATGGCCCCTGGTATGAGTTGGGGAATCGACAAGTTGTGTCAAATTAAAACAGTCGAGTAATTGGAGAAATTCTGCTGCAAAACGACAGGTTGCTTACATTTAAATGCAAGGCATTCAAACGAAGACAGCTCAGGCAGGGTTATAGGGGACAAGATCAGATCACTTCGGTGGATGACAGCCAGACCACCACCACACCCTGTACTCCGGGCTTTCTGTAAATAGCAGTAACCAGGGGGACAGGTCTCATTTAAAACAGAAAAAACATCTGGTTGATGCCAGGTTTCTGTAAGGCACATCATATCTAAACACTTTTCTAGAATATGATCATGTATGAGACAGGATTTATTTGTGATGAATTGTGCATTAAAAAGTTCAATCTTGATATTCGTTGCAGCAGTGTGTCTCTGTATTGGCCGAAGTAGACTGAGATCCACTCCACGTTTTCTCCGGTTTCCATCCAAGTCAGTGCGTAGCGTTGTCATGGGAACTTCAGCACTACTAGTCCTGGGAGTGACGGCGCTCTGATGACGTGTTCGAGATGCGACAGTGCGCACGCCAGACCAGATGGATGAGATGTTATGATCAGACCGGGAGAAAACAAACTTTCGTCGGCAACTTCTGTGAACATAACGGGGTCGGCGAAGGAGTCCAAGTTGTTTAATGACTGATGTACACGATGGAGTGGTATAGTTGTTGAATTTCTTAAGTTGATTGGCTGAATAATTCAGCATTATGCCAGTCGTGGAGAGTGGTCTGCTAGCTGCAAGCCATGTTCGTGATGCACAGAGAAAAGCCAACAGACACAGCAAGCAAACCACCGTGACCATGGGTGAACACCTCGCGATCATCGGCAGCGATCTCAGGCGAAGGCCCTACGGCAACAGGCAGCGACGGACAGACACGGGAATCCACAGGCGATAGCAAACTGGTAGGTGAGCAGCCGCTTGAGTCGGTGGAATCCGTACAGAATACATAAAAATCCACATATAACTTTCTGAACGTATTACTGGTTGATAAACGTTATGTTATAGGTTATACCATAACAACAACTGTTGGTTAGAGAAAACGGAGAAGCGGCGAACAAACCATGCCAGCTTCCTCTCCCAACGTCCTCCAACCTCAAAGGCCTAACTGAACGAGCCTAACTGAACTAAACCAAAGCTCATGGTTCTCTGACCTGATTTGCTGCGGCAGGTGTTGCAGCAGTTGGGGAGTGTTACTAGCCCATTGACGCAGTTCAAAATCCATCCTCGGCCAGCAGATGCCGCATGTCATCCACTAATTGTGTGGCAGTCTCAAGAGAGGGGACACTTTGCAACCAGTTGTCCACATAGAAACAACGATCTACTGATACTCGTACCTCACTGTCTGGTTGGCTGTGATCAGCAACATGTTTCAGAAGAGCAAAGGTTGCACAGCAGGGGCTGCACGTGGTGCCAAAGGGTAACACTGACCACTGATAGACATCAGGTGCATTGGTCGGTTTCAGGTCTCGCCACAGGAATCGCAAGAATGGTTGGTCTTCTGGTAGGAGACGCATCTGATGAAACATCCCCTTTATGTCACTGCTAATGGCTACTGCATGCTCTCTGAAACGGAGAAGTACTCCCAGCAAGTTAGCACCCAGAGTTGGCCCAGGAATAAGATATTCATTTAAGTTCAGCCCTTGGAAGTTGAAAGAACAATTGAATACTATCCTGTTCTTTCCGTTGTGGTGGACCATGTGATGTGGAATGTACCACCCTAGAGTCTGTACAGCTGTGGATTTGGGAATTTTTCTCACATAGCCTGATTCTAGCAGCCTATTCATCTCAGATGTGTATGCTTGGGATTTCTCAAAGCTCTGTGCCAGCTGATTTTCAGTCCTTCTCAAATGAGGCATTACCGCTTCCTTTGGAGCAGCTAGAGGTGGAGGACTGATTTTCCAGAGGAGGGGGGTTGCACACCTTCAACTTCAACCCTCATGGTTTTCTCCTCCAGAATGCGCACAGCTTCTGCATCTTGCTTTGACCTCGTCCAAGTCGTTCATTTTGGTAGGGCAAGATATCCATCTGCCACAACCGCTCCACTTGACTGTATAGATCATTAGGTGCAAGGCTTACAGATGTGAACAAGCACTGTTGTGTATGTGGGATGTGTTCAAGGAACTTTGATGGACCTTGGAGTGTCCATCCCAAATTAGTTTTCACAGCTGCTGGACCTCCGGGGGGTCCCAAATGAACTGGCTCAACAGGGGTGATCAGTTGTGGGTAATCTGACCCAATGAGCAGTAATGGCCTTGCATGGTCAATTGACTGAAGAGGTAGACCTCAGAGATGGCGATATTTATTCTGGAGCATTTCAATTGGGTAGGAATGAGGGGCTAATCCAAGCTCCTCAGCAGTGAATGCTCTTCTGATTATGAAGTTGCGATCTGGTTGTGTAGCTGGACTCACTGAGAATGATACTGTGAAGCCATGGATAACGCGGATGTCTTGGCGCACTGTGCGAAGAGACAGGTCTTCGGGTTTACCATTGAGGTTGAGTAGCTGAGCTGCTTCATGGAGAAGTATTGTGCGCTCTGAACCATCATCTAGTAGTGCGTATGTATCTAGTGAAAAGTCTCCGTTGCGTATGAGAACTCTGCACAATTTCAGTAACACTTTACTGCTGCCAGTAGGTCTATCAACATACAGAGTTTCTATCGTGGTGCTGGTAGACTGGGTGATCTCTCCCGTTTCTTTGGTGGCATTAGCACTCAGTTCATTGTTGGCCTCATGCAGAATTTCTAGATGTCTCCTTTGACACTTCTTGCATTTCGCCTTAAGAGTACACTGACCGGTTTGGTGATCACGCCCACATTTCCAGCCTCTCTGATTGGATCTGATCCAGATAACGATCTGCTCTTTGGTCAGCAGCTTGAAGTTTGAACAATGATTTAGATAGTGCTGAGTTTTATTACAGAAGGGGCAGTATTTCTTTGTTTTTTCTAGTGATTTCACCTCAGATACTGTATTCCGGAGAACCGATTCAACCTTGGAAACTGGACTTTGCTCTCTTCCATGGAAGATGGCAGTAGATTTGTGTGCTACTTTAGGCACTCTTTGCTGGTCTTTGAGGAAGCTCCGGCTCTCTCTACCAGGGTCAATACTCAACTGGGTACTGTCATCTTGCACCCTCACCTCATACTCCAGCCATTCTGCAAATTCAAGAAAGGTAGGGATAGGTGTCTTGAGGGGATTGACATGCCTCTTAAAGTTTGCTCTTAGATCATGAGGTAGTTTACCGAGGCGGGAGACTTGACACCCACAAGTCAGTTCTGTACGTCCAGGACTTCCTAACTGATCCAGCATTCCAACGAGGGCTCACACCTTCAATGCAAAAAGCCTGAATACTCTGGTGTCACCACTTTTTATGTTGGGTCCATCCATCAAAACAGCAATGCGTTGAAGTGCAAGTTGATGCGGTTGCCCATAGAGTTCTGTTAGTGCCTGCATGGTATGAGTGTAAGGGTACCTGCTGTTACTGTAGGAGTCAGCAATGAGCAATGCTTCTTCAAACTTCAAGTGGTCCATCAATATTTGGAACTTGAAGTACTCTTTGTTATCAGCAGGCAGGAGATTGTCAAGAGCTACCTTTAACCTGGCGAACTCACGTGGATCCTCTTTGGTGAAGTTAGGAATGGTAGGGGTTGGACCATGATAAGTGTTCTCTTGACTGATTAGCAATGAAGAACGATAAGGCACGAATGGTCTCTGCCGCCTGGAGGTAGGGCTGTAATAGTGTGAGGATGGATGTCTTGAGTGATGATAGCTTTCATCAGCATGCTCCGCCCTCTGGGGTGATACTGCACGCTCTGGCGATGGCGAAATTGATCGGATTGCTTGGAACCCGCTTTCATCCTCTGAAGCTCATGAATGATCTCATCTATTCTATCACATTGACGTTCTGAGTGCAACTTATCCTTACTGTGTTTCACTGACCTTTCTCCTTCATAACGTGGATCGCTTTGATCTCTTGTTGACGTTACTCTGTGGTGTGACAGTGAGGTAAGAGATTCGATTCTCCATATTGCACGTCAAATGTCTGAGTGAATGAAATGGTTGAGATGGAGACAATGATCTTGAAGTGTGAGCTGCTGAGTGTTCACTGAGGTCGCGTCTGAGTTGACGGTTCTCTTTCTCCAGATCCTTGAGGCGCATCTCCAGTGCTTCAGGTGAGAAGTGTGAATTCCCCCCATAGGCAGGAAAGTGATCAATGCCAGCAACCAGGGTGCTGTGAAGTGGTAATGGACCTCCTGTAGCCCCTATTGGCTGTTCTCCTACGTTGGAGTGGTCTGAGGGTTTGTGTGCTGATGGCTGCTCTGGCATATAATCCACCTCATAGTCATCAAGGTACTTTGGCATCTGCGTTCGCCATCGAGAGTGAACTGTAGCATCACTAATCTCCTCACCATGTATGGACATTATATTAATTCAGAAGTTGCCTACTTCCGGCTCGAAGGACCATGTAAAAGATTGTTCTGCTCTTAGGTGCTAATTAATAAACGGTGGAAACCACTGAAACTTGTCCGATCAGAACAATTAACTTAGATGATGTCCGTTTAGGAGGAGCTAGATGCACACACCACTCATAGACCACTCACTGCAAACTCGAACAATATTTAATTAAGTGTGGTTCTAGAAAGAGAAACAACAACAACAAAGTGTAAATATACACACTGATAAACATCAATATGCAAATGAATAATATCTGCATTTGCTATGACATTAACACTGATAGTGCGTCTAACAGCGATCGTATGATAAGATTGGCTAGAGATTAGCTGACAGACACATGTGCTCGACAGACGCGGTAAACACACGTCTTGAAAGACTAATGCACAATCAAATATAAACACAGTATAATGAAGAAACAAACTTACTCTTTGATGTACGCACACATGCGATAACTCAATATTGCGGGAGAACGGGCATTATCATCACCGTTAGAATCGTCTCACGCTAGTAATAATAATAGTGATCATATCTGCCCTGAAACTGCATCAGCGTCCGGGTCCTTTTTAGACTTCTGGGTCCTAACAATAGGCGTGTGACTGACGCCTGACTAAATAACAACAGCGATTAACCATTACACATATACTAGAACTGTGTGAACATTAAATAACTGGCCGTCATTTTAGTACACTCCTCCTCTTATCCTTCCGGAGCTCCTCCGTGGGACTCGAGACCGGTGGGTGGTGCATGTGTCGCTCATTTTCAATTACTCCACCGGCCTCGCTCCATTCCCACGGCTCTCGGCCCCGCCCCACTCGTCACATTTACTTAACATATTTAAACTTTTTTAATGAGTTTAACTTTCATTGTTACAAACTTGATTGCACATGAACATCAGCACCAGTCTTTTTCACGATTCACGAAAGTTGTAGGATACATACTGTATTAGAGCAGTGTAGGCCCAAATAGGGCTTGGGCGCCGCGTTGCATTCTGGGATGTGGCGGCCATGTTGATGGCCTCGTGAATGTAAACATACAGCAAGTCGAACGAGAAGAAACAGAGTTGGGAGAAAGAAAAAATATGTTAAAATCGCAAAAAGGTTGTGGGATTTACAGGGATACGCTAAGTAGGGATGCCAGGGATCGGTATGTGGACAAAATCGGCACTATTAACGGTTTGGATCAATATGAAAATCCCAACAAAGAGTGGAGCACCGACGACGAGTTGCTGCCGCACTTTCGCATTACAGATATTTTCGGCTACCTTGTTTGTTTTGTGAGCGCCTACACTTCAGAACAGTTCCGAGGCTACAAGTCATTGGAGTCTCATGTGCAGTTCACAAATGGATGGGTTAAGGAGCTGCAGATCATAAAGCCGGCAAACAGTATACAGTAATCCGGACAAAGGTAAACTGCACTCCGCCTAGTTGCTAGTTTACTAACCGTTAGTGCTAACAACCATTCACATGTACTTTTAACTAACTTATGTGTTTCAAAAGTTTAGTTAGTAGCTGTCAACCCTCCGTTTTTTTCCGGGGTTCTCATGTATTTGAGCTCTTTTCCCGCTGTCTTCCCGTTGTAGTATTTTCCTGTAAAATATCCCGTTAGCCCTTCCATCGGACCTGTCAGTCTCTGTGCTGTTGTCCTGTTGCTACACAGTTGCCCTTCCAGCAAAACAGATATTTTCAAACCATCGTTTTGCTTAACGTTACTTAAAGCAACCTTAGCGTGATATTAGCCTTTTTAAGATAACGGCGTGGTTGTTGTGAGAGCACGATTTCACACCAATGTAAGCAAAGTCACGTTAGACATAGCTTCACAATCTCGCATAGTTAATGCAGCAGTTTTGTAGTACGAATTTTTGCTGTCAGCAGAGGGATAGCAACAGAAAGATGAATGTAGAAATTTCCCCGTATTTTGGATGAGTAACCCAGGAAATTTCCCTTATTTTCAGTGTTTACTTAAGCTATATAAATTAATATTCAGATATTACACCTCACTTGGTCTCCGTGGTCGCGCCTCCAAGCAGGAAAGCAGTGGAAAGTTGGGCGATTTTTTTTTCAAATGGCGATTATTTGTTGCGCTATTACACCCCACAATACAGCAACGGTTTACCATGGTTGAAATAGATTTTTAATTAATCAAATTAAGACACACGGCTGAGAGGGAGTACGTCTAAACACTGCGCATTAGTCCGAGTAGCAGTAAAGAAGGCCATCAACATGGCGGCCACACCAAGTAATGACGTCACGACGCCCAAGCCCTATTAAAAAAAAAAAATAATAATAATTCTTCTAATTTTGTGCCTTCACATCTTGTAAAACATTTTCAAATCCTGCATTAACGGTTCATATGGTATTTTCATAAAAGGTTATATATTAATTTGAAAAAAAAATGTAACCTGCAATATGCACTTTAATAGGGTAAAAAAGAAACCTCATGCCCTGCGTTGCAATGTGCACACTATCCATCCTCAATTCTGTTTGATGTTTCGGTTTCAGATCCTCTCAGTTTCTCCTAAGAAAAGTAGAGGTTGGGGAGCAGATGTTAACCTTATACGTACAGTCTATGATGTTAACCAATAAATGGCGCCATCTGGTGGGAAAACCCGCATAAGCGGGCTCATATTATCGGCTAACCGGCTATTGTGACTGTTGCCGGAGTCTCACTGCAAACAGAACATACTGATGATGTCACCGTATTTTTCAGATGGTCACTGACATTTATCTTGACGTTTGAGAAGCTTCTTACAACTATGACTTTGTCCATTAGCCTTTATATCCAAGTATCTGTTCTGTAAGTTTTCCTGCATCTTCTTTGTTGATTTGTTTTGAATTTATAATATAGGTAGCAGTTTTATGTTTTCTGTTTATTGTTGAAAGTGAGACAGAATAACAGTGGCATCTTACACACAGAAGCCACTGGCACGCCCAGTTCTGCTCATAACAAGTTGACATAGGCTACCCCTTGCAAAGTGAAAATGTTAATAATTTTAACAAAATAAGAAGGCTCATAAAAGTGCATGTTTTTATTAAATACTGTCGTGAATAAGCTGTTTCACATACAGTATTCTTATACCGCAAGAAAAAGCTGAATTTAGGCCTATAAATATGATACCGTTCAAAAGTTTACATACCCTTTTTAATATGTTGTTACCTGGAGGACAACTGAGGGACTCCTAACCAACTATTACCAAAGCTGCCAACCTTCACTGATGCTCAAGAAAGAAACACAGTGCATTAAGGGGGCATTCACACTTGTAGTTCGGTTCCTTTGGATCGGACCAAAAAGGAAAATGATACATTTGGTCCTGTTCCGCTTAGCATTCACACTGGCATTTTTGACAGCGAACCTAAAGGCACAGTAATACGTTCACAACCTGATTGGTCAGCTTGAATGATGTATACATTGTGACAGAATTCACCAACAAAAGGTGCTGCGGGTGTATGATGTCAAAGCACCCATTAACCAATCAGTCTGCTCAGCGCCGCTTTAAGTCGAACACACCTAATGCCTTCTGCTGGACTAAGCGCGCTTGTTCTTGCATGTACATATAATTTTATTTTCTCCACCTGCAAACTCACAAAGAGCTCATAAAAGGCAGTCTACCTCATCGTTGCTCCACGTTTGCCTTCTGCCCATTTTATTTTTGTTACACCATGTCGTCAAATTATGCCGCATAATGTTGCATCTTGTTATTACTCCCTGTTTTTGGTTCGTTTAGAAGTATTTGGTCCGTGTTGCATTCATAATTTCATTCGAACCGCACCAGAGTCCGTTTGGAAGCGGACCGAGACCCATCTTTTTAGTGGTCTCGGTCTGCTTGTTTGTGGGCCCCAGTGTTCGGATGGCAGCGTTCACACTTACTCAAACGATCCGCACTAACAGAGCAATCGCACCAGAGTTCATTTTAATCAAACCAAACATGACAAGAGAAAAAATTCTCTTTTTCTTATTTGAGTGTAGGCTAAACACATTATTCTACAAATTTGCAGGCCTGTTTACTATTCATACATTTTAAGTATGGAAAATAACTACAAACAAATCTCTTTTAAATACTGTAGCGTTCTCAGACAAGGACGAGGCGTTTTGATGTACAAGGGGTGTTTATTGGGGTTGTTGTCGACCACAACCCATGCCGTACACACCCCAACTTCTAAGAGAACTGCACTTGAACCAGCAAGGCACTCTTCTGACCCCTCCTTCTCTCTGTTTCCCCTTACACACTCACATCCAACTCGAACATCCAATAACAGTTCGCAACACAAAAATGAATAAAGTGCAACATTAACATTAAGCACATTGTTATCTACAACCCAACAACATTTTGAACATGCTACAATAGGCCTACAGAGAAAAAAATAATAAATAAAAGTAAGGTTTTGTCTTCATACACTTATGGATAAAGAATTTACCCAAAATCAACATCACACTGATTAAAAATTCAGTCTTTTTTCCAACAACATACCAACTACGAAAGACCTAATGGTTCCTAGAAAAAATGCTTTCCCGCTAAACACGTGACGGCGATGATTCAGATGGTGTCCGGGAACCGGGGGAGTGGGGGGGCCTATACGCTATTTAATTCGAGTTCTGCCGAATTTACAATTAGCCTACTTCCTTTTAGGGTTCTGCAGTCAAAGCTGCACGTCCTCTGGGACTTTCAAAAGTCTTTGCACCATCAAACATCCCTGTTTTTCTAATTAATACATGTATCTCCGACAGGGCTATAATGTGATTGTTATTGAGGTATGAGTTAGGACACCAGAGTTATATTCTAACGTTATGAAACTTTTTTTTTGTTTTGTTTTAATTGTTCAAGATGCTTCTATAAAACCGTTCCTTATTTCTGCAGTTAAGATTAAAAAATAAAGCACAGGAGATTTTTTTCTGTAGGCTAATGGATTTTGTCTTAAATTATGTCTCAAGCCATTTTCTTTATAATACGCCTACAGATCGAGAGTCCATGTGACTGAAAGGGGATTTACAGAAAGGGTCTGCTGTCCACGTCAGCCGCGCATGCTCCACTTTTCCAGAAGAGATTGCTGCCACATTAAGGCCCTGTGTCCACCAAATTTATTTTCCCCGCGGGAGCGCCGCGTTTTTTAAAACGCCAGGAGCGTGCCGAGCGCTGAGCGTCCTTTTCGCGCTGAGCGTTCGGGCGTTTTCTTCTCGCGCCTAGAGTTGAAGAATGTTCAACTTTGGATAAAACGCTGCGCTCATCACGGTCACTTTCTAGTCAGCTAACCAAAACGCCAGGCGCTCTGCTGAAAACGCCACCTGTGAGCTTTTTGTGGCGCATCGGTTTTTTTTTTTTTTTTTCAGATGAGACGCTTTGGTTTATAATATGATACGGAATATCCGCTAATCTGTTACTTGTATCTGATTTGGTAGATAATTTGTTCCTGACTAAAATACTCAGGATGCTCGGAAACCACCAGCAATATTAATTTCTCCTCCATTTTTTTCGTTGTTGCGCTTGTTGACACATACGTCGTTGTAACAAAATGACAGTTGTGACAGCTGATCGGTGTGCAATTTGCCCCGCCCCTCCTGCACTCTGATTGGTTAGCTGACCAGAAAGTGACAGTGATGAGCGCAGCGTTTTATCCAAAGTTGAACATTCTTCAACTCTCGGCGCGAGAAAAAAAAAACGCAGTAACCCCTCACTGCAGAACACAAGATCCAGGGGGCGTGGTTGGATCCCCATCTAGGGGTTGGAGATGGGTAGGTTTAGGTATATATATATATATATATATAAGGTGGGAGAAGTTGGATCTGGATCTGGAAAAAGACGCCCAGCGCTCGGCACGCTCCTGGCGTTTTAAAAAACGCGGCGCTCCCATTGAGAACAACTGAAAAAATACGCTAGCCGCGGGGAAAAACACTTTGGTGGACACAGGGCCTTATTAAGAGTCAGAGTCAGTTGGTGTACTGTAATGTTAGAAGTATGAAGCGTAACTTCTGTGGATCTACGCCTACCTCCGAATGCACAAACGTGTCGAATAAACGTCAAAAGAATCAGAATACAAGAATGGGTCAGTCAGAGAGCGGATATGTTGCTTCGAAAGACTTTGAAACCAGATCAGACGCAGTAAGTTAATGCTTCTTTGTTTTGTTATATGGAATGATTATATACGGAACGGTTTGCGCCATTACTTTTACGCGCCCAACCTGCACAATTAAGATTAATAAGAAAAGTACACAGAAACCAGCGACCTAATGTCAGGATTTTTGTTGAATAATACATTAAATTTATGTTTGTTTTCACCAAACCCTGTCGTAAACTCCCAGAAAGCTTATGACGTGTAGGATGGAACTGTGATACATTTGTCTTTTGGTCGCTCGTTATTCACTGCCACTATATGGATGAGTGCAAGCGGTACATTTATTTAAATTTCTCCATTTGTGGTCTGAAAAAGAAAGGCAAACAGCATTAGAACAACACAAGGGTGAATAAATCATGACTCAGGCATTTTGGGTGAACAGGAAGTTTCAAACGTTTCACACGGGCTACTTTTCTCAGTACCAATAAATGTGCAAAGTTTTACGCAAATTAAAGGCTATGTTATGTAATCTCTCACTAAAAACATCTCGCGATTTAGAGGCACGTCATGAATGCTGGTTTTTGGGACATAGTAGCTGATGACGAACAACCATGTTCCACAGCTAGATTTTCATATAGGATTAGAACTGAAAGGTAATCTTCTTTTCTTCTATCAGTGTTCAGGTCAGCGGTCGGCTGTTCCTCTGGCTGTGGTTGAGGAGATCTTACTGAACCTGCCTGCACATCAGGTGGTCCAAGTCTGTCGGTTGGTGTGTCATGAGTGGAAGGAGCTGGTGGACAGTGCTGCACACTGGAGAGAGCGCTGTCGGACAGAGGGGCTCCAGCCGTATGATGCTTCCAGACCCCCAGAGGACTGGCGCCTGTTTTACTTTCTATCCAAGTTTAGACGTAACCTGCTCAAGAATCCCAGAGCTGAAGGTAGGACACATAATTAGGATTGTACAATAAGTGTCACTATAATGAATTTTGCATCAGGTGTCTCTTTTCTGATGTTTTTATTAGATGGACTTCAAGCATGGGAGATTGTACAGAACGGTGCTGACCGCTGGGTGACGGAAAGGAACAGAAATGAAGGTGACCGCTGGGCAACAGAAAGGAACAGAAAACTGTTTCCAGAAAACACAGTCACCAGATGTTTTGTAACATATCATAGGTATGGTTGATATTTTAGATCTTCAAGAAATGTTTTAGCTCATTTTATTTCAGTCGATGTTGCAGTATGAAGATAAACCAAATACCAAGCCAATCCACACATGAATCACCCAACTCAACTTTGTCCTCAGTCAATGTTTTAAGGAGCAGCTGATTGATTTGAAGAAAGAAGGCTACAGTGATGCTTTCATGGATCAACTGCGACCTCGTATCAAAATATCAGACTGGTGAGCATCCACTCAAACTCCCGCAGTATCTTAGGTGGTGGATTCTGTCGTAATTTACTCCCTTGTTCATGGCATTCTAAACCTGTGTGACTTCTTCGTACAAAAGAAGATACTTTGAAAAATGTTTCAGTGTTTTTTTTTTGTCTATACGATGAAAATGAATTGAGTCTAATATTGAGCACAATCAGCTTTCGAAATATTTTCTAATATGAAAACACAATTTTTGAACAGAGCCACATTTATTGGATGTCTTATCTGCAGGTATACCCCACTCTCTGATTATGGAAGTCAGTATTGGTTGTCTGTAGAGTTGCTTGATCAGGAGAAGAATCCCATCAGAACCTATCATCCTTATAAAGTTTTCTTTCAACAGGGGAGCGATTATCCATGGTGTCAAGTAAGTAGAATAACACGGACAGTCCAGTTATTCCCCTGTAATCAAGCTAATAGTCAAAGCTTAACTGTCCCTGAGTTTGTTCTGCTTTATTTCAGATTACCTACGTTTTTAGGGATTATGGACCTGGGGTTCGGTTTATCCGTTTCACTCATGGAGGCATGGGATGGTCTGGAATACGGGTTACTAACAGTAGTGTGGAAATCTGTCCAGCTGCAGAGAGGTAGTGTTTTCCAGAGTGATTTTTTTTTACATTTCTAAATGCAACAGGCACAAAAGTGACCTTCAGGTAAGGAATTCTATTGAATTCTATTATGTCTTTAGGAGATCACATCATAAAGCTTTATTATACTGTAGATGTATTCTGTTCCAATAAAGATACTGTTCAATGAATCTTATATCACGATACGAGTAATTTTATGCAACGAGAACAATGATCACAATACTCGATATCAAAGCAAAAACTAATACATGCCTAATTAATGTGAGTTAAAAGTCCTCAAGTTTATTAAAGACAAATAAACAGTCTGTAATAAAAATTGTAAAAAAATGGGGCGGGGGTAGAAAAATATAAAAATCAAATAAAGTGTGGTTCGATGTTTTTTTTTTTTTTTTTTTTTTTGATTAGGTCTATCTAATAGAAATAAGAAATAGAACTGGAATAATGAATAAAGTAATCAATTGTAAAATAAAACTTCACTGTACAAATTAAATATAAAGGGCTGGGATCAGAAAAGCACCACAAGCTGGAATATGATCCCAGGTTGCCAGAAGCACAACAAATTTTGTTGAAAAAATAATATACAAATCCATATACATTGTCAGGAAAGTAACAAAATAAAAACAGTACGTATTACATCGCTGCAATTACATCTCAAGAATTATTATTGGTCTAGATCAATGGTTCCCAATCCTGGTCCTGGAGAACCCCCAACACTGCACGTTTTTGTTGTCTCTTTTATCTGACACACACATTTGAGGTCTTGAAGTCTTCACTTAAGAGCTGATGAGTTGAATCAGGTGTGTTTGAATAGGGAGACGTCTAAAATGTGCAGTGTTGGGGGTTCTCCAGGACCAGGATTATGAAATATTGCTTACAGGCACTGTATTTATCTGTATGTGTTTACGCAGAACTTGTATTCACATTGCAATCCCTCGCAGAGATAATTAATTACCACAGAGACACGAGTCATATGTTATCATTTGGTAATACTTTTTGTATCTTTTTTTTTAAAGGGGTCATATGATGTGATTTCAAGTTTTCTTTTCTCTTTGGACAAGCTGTTTGTGAAAAGATAAGATCCCTAAAGTTGCAAAGACTAAAGTCTCAAGCCCAAAGAGATATTCTTTATAAAAGTTAAGACTTGTCCACGCCCTCCTAAAACGATTCACATAACACCGCCCAAATGTTCATGCAAAGAAAGAAGGCGTAACTTTGATTCTCGCTTTAGTATTGTTGCTGCCGCCATGTTGTGGAGACGCTGTGTGTTTTGTTGTGAAAGCAAAAATACTTTGTTTGACCTTCCAAAAGAGGACATAACTAGAAATCAGAGGTTAAGTTCTATTTACAACACTGTTACAGAACAGTTTAACCCAAACATTCAGATGTGTGCAGCGCATTTTATGGAGGACTGTTTCTTGAACCTGGGAGAGTAGACTACAATGCCGGCTGTTCTGACTCACAGTCTGTAAGTACGTTTACATATGTAAAGGATTTGCCACTGATGATTCAAACGCAAGTTTTGAGCAGTGTAGAGTAGCACTTCTTGTTTGTCGTTTCTCCGATTACAAATGCATACATGGTTTTATGTTTATGCGGTGCAATGCAACGCAACACAGAAAAAGACAGTATATGTCATTATAATACGTCATTATGTCCCCACTGGATGCAACAAATGGCTCATTTGTAATGGGTTTTATTGTTTTTGTCTTGCTGCACCGGTGTTTTGACTGGGACATGCATCACAATATGGTAAGAGGCGTAACATTTCCGTCACACGCTTGAAGCATTCGGCCAATCACACAGCACTGGATAGCTGGCCAATCACAGCACACCTCGCTTTTCAGAACGATGAGCTTTGTAACTGACGCATTTCAGAAAGGCGGGGCATAGAGGAGAAAAAATAATGTATGATGTTTTATTAACAATGTTCGGGAGGAGCACGATCAGATAATCAACCAATATGGCACAGGTGTTACTCGTTTAGCTAACCATCCTAACTAGCACAGTACGTATATATATATATATATATATATATATATATATATATATATATCCCTCCTCCACCCCAACTCTTCACTCCTAATCTATTTTTATCCCACATTAGCACATTAGGGATGGGGAAGTTCTCTGGTTTCGGGCTATATTTTAGGCTCGGAGCCCTCCCCCAGGACAGCGCGCCAAAATATGCTTAATATTTGCTCTCAGATTAGATGTAAGAGTGAACTCGTGAAACAGTATGTGGAAAATAATGTGTTTTTTGAACCTTAAACCTCATAAACACATTTCATTACACCAAATACACCAAATAATGTTCTTTTTAGCAACATCATATGACCGCTTTAAAGATTGAAGCTGATCACACTGCCATTTTCACTGCCATTATATTAACATTTTTTCAACATTTCTGCTATGTTTGAAGAAAGAAATAAGGGCATAATTATTATTGCTCATTGTTGTCTATAGGCTATTTTAGTAATTTAAATAACATAGGTTAATATATTATCTAATATGATTTTATAATCATATCTTAATATATTAATTAATGACATTGTAGTATAATATTATACCACCCAAATATGTATTTACTTCCTTCTAATTCTCATTGTCAGTGCAGGCTTGTTTAGCTTATTGACTGTTAAGAAAAGTGATTAGTGGCCTGCATAAAAAAAGCCTTAATAATATAGTTGATGACTTGACATAATCATTTCATGACACTTCTTTGTGAAACCAGTGGCATAATATAGTAAAATAATATGTTTTTTAGCCATATAAAAACAGTTGTTGTGTGTGGGTAAAATTTACCCGCTGGCAATTTTAGGTATACAGCGACCCCTGGCAGCTCTAGTGTTAAGGACACAGACAGCTGTTAGGCTGCTGTCACTTTAAGACCTAATGAATGAATCCAATATATATACAGAAGTCAACATTTGAAGTGGATCAAAAAAGTTTATCAAAGTTGTCCTAAGACAAGAACGGGTATTGTTTTGGTTTTAGGACAACTTTAATTGTATTTTATTTTTTTAATTTAAAGAGGGGAGTGTTTCCAGCATAATAACACTCTGCAACTCATTCCATAACGAGGGAGCAAAAAAAGAGATGTCAGTTTTGCCGATCTTTGAATATACTGACACAGATGTGATTTTTTCCCAACGCTTACATGAATTCACTTATGACATAACTGATTGTATTTACGTGAATATTTGCCATGACAGGCATTAGGACAATTATTATGTGAATTTGACCGTTTAAGCACAATAAAGGTGATGCACCTTTATGAAAATAAAATTATACACATCTACAATAATTCTCCTGCAAATTATACTTAACAAACAAATCAAACCACTATTTAATTTTGTTTTGCTCTGAGCTTATGAAAATCATTTTCAATTTCTAAACATTAAAAATTGTGATTTGATCTGAGAAATCTACATGTACGAATGAAATGTTTTTGTCCAAATAATAATAATGTTATTCAGAAGGTTCGTTAACATTCATCTTATTCATAACAGTATTTCTCTCAACAAATGAGAGAAACAAAAAATAATAGTAGTCTGCCATAAAGATGCTCCCCCACAAGAAGCAGATTAGGATGCTGCAAAATTAAAAAAAAAAGTGAAAACAGTGACATACAGCCAAGTATGGTAACCCATACTCAGAATTCGTGCTCTGCTTTTAACCCATCCAAAGTGCACACACACACTGTGAACACACACCCAGAGCAGTACGCAGCCATTTATGCTGCGGCGCCCGGGGAGCAGTTGGGGATTCGGTGCCTTGCTCAAGGGCATCTCAGTCGTGGTGTTGAAGGTGGAGAGAGCGCTGTACATTCACTCCCCCCACCTACAATTCCTGCCGGCCTGAGACTCGAACTCACAACCCTTGGATTGCAAGTCCGACTCTCTAACCATTAGGCCACGACTTCGAGTTGTTATTGCTGGTCAGAAGGGCAATGTTTGACATTTAAATAATGCAAAGGTACCTGCTATTATTTGTGTCTTGTTTGGTTTACTGTAATATCGTCAGAATATGAGACGTAAGTTCTTTGTTTCCAATTGTAGGCTGAGATGCACAAAACCTAACTTGCTCAAGAATCCCAGCGCACAAGGTGATTCATATAATAAAGATTGTACAATAAGTGTCACTATAATGACATTTTGTGTCAGGTAATGGCTCTTTTCTGATGTTGTCATTAGATGGACTTCGAGGATGGAAGATTGTACGTAGTGGAGGTGACTGCTGGGTGATAGGAGAAAATTGGAAACCAATTCCAGACTCAGTCACCAGCTGTTTTGTAACATCTTATGGGTATGTTTGATATTTTAGATCCTTCAAGGAAAGTTTTGAGCCAATTTCATTTCATTCAGTAAAAATATGAAAATAAGTAAATTGCCAAGCCAAATCCACACATGAATCACCCATAAACTTTGTCCTCAGTCTATGTTTGAAGCGACAGCTGATTGACTTAAACAAAGAAGGCTACAGTGAGACTTTCATGGACCAAGTGCAACCTCATATCAAAATATCAGACTGGTGAGCATTCACTCAAACTTTCATTTATTGCTACAGTATCTTGGATGGTGGATTTCATATTTTATTTTTGTGAATGACCTGTCCATCTGAGTCTAAGTCCATCTGTCCATCATGTGTCTTATGCTGGAATTGTGGTTGGTAGTATTGACAGATCTGACACAAATCAGGTTCCAAGATGAAAAGCCCAGTTTGTTCATAGGAACACTTTTATTTGTTTGTCTGGTGCAGGTATGGCCCACGCTGGGACTGTGGAAGTGAGTATCAGATCTGTGTAGAGTTGCTTGATCAGAGGAAAAACCCCATCAAAACCTTTCAGCCTGAGAAAGTTATACTTTCATTTAAGAGCAGTGAGCAGTGGTGTGAAGTGAGTAGAATAATACTGACGATCCAATTATTCCCCTGTAATCAAAATAATAGTAAAAGCTTAACTGTGTTTGTTCTGGTTTATTTCAGATGAGCCACGTCTTTAAGAATTATGGACCTGGGGTTCGTTTTATCCGTTTCACTCATGGTGGAAACGATACACAGTTCTGGGCGGGTCATTATGGAATACGGGTCACTAACAGTAGTGTGGTGATCTATCCAGCTGATGAGAGGTAGTGTTTTTAATGCAGATACAAGAAAGCATATCATGAAACAGAACATTAAAAATGAAAACAAAGCACAAACGTTAACTACTTCTGCTCCACCCACTTGAACACATTGGGTGTTAATGTGGACAGTAAAGACCACAGCCTCTAGCATCAGCTTTTAAATGGGACAAGACCTGAGAAATCAAAATTCCCTTCATCTTTCGACATGTAAGAAGAGGTCACTAAACTTTAACAACATCCTGTTGTTTTTGCAAGGTTTAGAACTCAAAACCTTCCCGTTAGTCTAAAAACTAGGTATGGGAAGATTCCCCGATTGCTCGGTGCATCGGCATAAAAAGTTAGTGATGCGATGCATCAGTTTAAAAAGTGTGCATTGGCTACAAATTGTCATTTATGCTGCGTTTCCGGAACAATTGTACCAGGAACTTTTTTCCCCAGGAACTATTTTCCCCCCAGACCTGTTGCTTTCTGCATTTCCACCACGGTCTAAAGTAATGTGAAGATTAGGCAAATAGTCTGGTGACGTAGGTCTGCGCGTGTTTCTCGGTATGCAAATTTCAGACTTGCATCCTCGGTAGTGCGGACTTTGCGAGTTCGATGTGATCTCCTGCAGACGAGACGACGCAAGTCCGGTAATTCTGCAAACAGCAGCGTACTTGATAACATAAGTCGGCTCGCCTTGGTTTCCTGAAATACTTTTAAAACTACATTCCATGACACAATAATAGTAATATTTTGAAAATGATCAGAATAAATGGTGGTTGAAATCACAATGCTGTGTAAACTCAACCAATCAGCATGTTTCAAAGTTCCGGACCTTTGAAAAAGTACTACCTCGCCAGCAGGGACTTTCTGAGGGGCATTTTTTTACCCAGAACTTTATTTAGATCCTGGTTTCTGTGTTGGAAACACACCGAGTACCAGCCCAAAGTCCCTAGTTCCTGGGTAATATTCCAGTGTTGGAAACGCGGCTTTATATCACGATGCATCGATTCTAACATATTTTCATCGGTAAAAAATGATTTATTTATATACAATTACTAGTGGATGCGCTATACTTTTATTGTTTAGAAAGTGACCAATAATCTGTGACCAATATTTTATTGGTGGATTGATTTCTCCTCTCTAAACTGTTTCTCAAGTGCGTTATCTAATCACTGCTGCTGCGTAAATATGACGCATCACAACACCACGGATACCAGAGGAAAAACTGGTATTAAAGTCCAAAACCTGATTTGAAATAACCTAACAAATCAATCAGGGCTAAAGCGGTTTCATTAATGACAATTAAATTCACACAATCTCATTCATTTGTGCATGCTTATTTTTAAGCAGACCTTAATGTCGATTATGGATCAAATCGATCCACCATGACAAACAGCGAATATATCTGCGCTGTTTAATGCATTTGAGACGTTGTGTTTTCCTCAGAGAATAACTGACATGTCACAGCTATATTTTTCATCTGTAAATGTTAGAAAGTCATGCAAAACATATCCATTTGCTGTCAGGAGTGGGCGAGGATGACGCGAGTGAACGAGCGCTGCTGCACGCATGCACACTAAACAGACTGAGCGCAATCGAATAGGAGTGCAATAATTCTGAGTAAATTATATATTTTGCTAAAAAAAAATTGTTAAAAAAATGTTTTTGGACATTAAATGTGTCTTTTGCAGAATTTTAAATCTACATATAAAGTGTATTTTTATGTATAGCACAGCAGTAACTGTAAGTGGAGTATTGTAATAGGTAAATCAAATGTAAGCTTGTAGGCTACCTTACTAATTACTAAGCTCAAATGAGTTAATATGTGTTTCTTATAGCAGTTAAAATGTAGACAGTTTCTTTATTATTTATTTTCATTTTTAATTCAGTGATTTTAACTTTTAATTTAGTAATTTTAATGTTTTAAAGAGCAATTTTAGATTGTAATGTTCTAATGTTCTGCTATCTGTTCTGCAAACTTTGAAATGGACAGCTGTAATAAAACCAGAGAGAAAAGCTGCATGGCTAGAAACTGTTAAAAAAAAAAAAAAAATTCAAATAATAGTATGTAAGGCAGTGGTAATATCATACATAACAAAACGGTCAATAGAGGAGCTTAGCTTAGCCTGACAGTTAGCCTGCTCTAGACCAGGTTAGTTTCCCAGCATAAGTTGCCACAGTGAGCTTGATCTAGGCCAGTGTTAAATTTGCTTTATATAACCAAATCATGACAATGAGTCAGACAAACTGAAATAAGCCTGGCTTTTTGGTTAACTTGTTTTATGAAACAGGCCTTGAGGCATTAGAAGTGATCATATTTTCTCCTTTGCATCATATTTCATATTGCATCACATTGTGTTGAATCATATCGCATCGGTAGCTGCTTCATATGTATCTTTAATGTATCATATCGTTGGCTATGCATCGAGATGCGTCATAAGATGCACATCCCTACTAAAAACAACTTATATTGAAGCCAATCTACCAAAATGACAGGTTCTGGAATGTGACACTTTATGAAATAATACTGTGGCTTAACCCTCTCACTGTTTCACACATGTAGGTGAATAACAAGAGAGGTGAGGTCTATGCAGAAACCACACGATAAAGATGGCTCAGAAAACAACAATCGATTGCATCGATTTCCGTCTAATTCAAATATCAGGAAAGAGTGGGTGAACTTTATTTTTAATGAAGTTCTAGACCAGGGGTTTTCAACTTATGGGGCGAGTGAAATTAGACAAATGTGCGGGGGGGCACATGTCCTGAAAGGTTGAAAACCCCTGTTCTAGACCATGTCAGTAAGAACTCAGTCCTTTCTTTACTTCATTTTACCAAAGATTTGTTTACTAACAAAGCACAATTCGATGCTGGACCTTAAGAAAGATTGAACTTAAAAGACGATGATGTGCCAACTATATTGGGTCCAAAAATAATGTCGCACCTCATGAGCATGAGTAACTATTTTTATTACGTGCTAACTATTGCTTTTTCTGTTATTATAGACCATTTGTACTGAATATATTATGCATTTTTAGCTTATATTACAGCAGCGTCCATCTATGAAGGATGTAGGCTGTTAAACATACACAACTGTTAATCAATCATAGCAGTGGGCGTTTACTTCTGAGTCTACAATCCGCCACACCTATTCAAACATAGTCTCAGCCTCAGACGTCACGTCCCGTGGACCGTTGGCTAAATATCTGATGCACTTGGGACACAAGAGTGGAAACACTTCAGGAGTGTCGAAATCCAGAGTCGTATATATCTGCCATCAAGACACTCCACCTCAAGACATATTTCAGTTTTCCAGAAACAGATAAGGGTGCTGCCAAATTAAGAGTTGTTATCACTGGTTAGAAGAGCAATATCTGACATTTAAGTAGTGTGAAATTAGCTACTATTATTTGGGGGGGGGGGGGGGGGTTGGTTTACTGTGATATCCTCAAATTTGACTCTTAATTTCTGTGTTTCCCCTCTTAGTTTCAGTCTCACATATCGTAACTTGCTCAAGAATCCCAGCGCACAAGGTGATTCATATAATAAAGATTGTACAGTAAGTGTCACTATAATGAAATTTTGTGTCAAGTAACATCTCTTTTCTGATGTTCTCATTAGAGGGACTTCAAGGATGGGAGATTGTAGCAGATGGAGGTGACCGCTGGGTGACTGGAGGAAATAGGACAACATTTCCGGTCAACACATGTTTTGTGACGTCATATGGGTATGTTTGATATTTTTGATCCTTCAAGAAAGTTTTGAGCTCATTAAATTTCAGTCGATGTTGCATATGAAAATCAAGCATCTAGCCAATGTACACATGAATCATAAACTTTGTCCTCAGTCTATGTTTGAAGGAGCAGCTGATAGATCTTAAAGAAGAAGGCTACAGTGATGCTTTAATGGATCAACAGCAACCTCATATCAAAGTATCAGACTGGTGAGCATCCACTCAAACTCCCATTTCATGCTACAGTATCTTATGTGGTGGATTTCATATTTCATGTGATAATACGTGAGTAACCCGTCCATGTGTGCATTATGTTGAAATTGTGGTTGGTAGTATGAGAACCTAAAGTGTTATGTCATTCATATTTCAATATTTAATGTTTTTGGCATATTATTTTGTAATTTTCCTCATCCTCATGTCATTCCAAACCTGTATGACTTTCATCCTTCTGTGGAGCACAAAAGAAGATTAAAAAATAAATGATGTGTTTTTTATTCATACAATAAAAGTTAATGTGGACCTATGTTATTTAGGCTTTTAAAATACCTCCTTTTGTATTCCACATAAGATAGAAAGTGACAGGTTTGAACTGACATGAGTGAGAGTAAAAGATTACAGAATTTAAATTTTTAGGTGATCTAGACCATTAAGAAGACAGTACCAGTGTTAAATCAAATTCAAATTAGAAAACACAATTTTTGAACAGAACCACATTTATTTTGATGTCTCATCTGCAGGTATGCCCCTCTCTCTGATTGTGGAAGTGAGTATCAGATCTGTGTGGAGTTGCTTGATGAGAAGAAGAAACCCATCAGTACCTTTCAGCCTGAGAAAGTTTTCTTTCAACAGGGGACGATTTATCCATGGCGTCAAGTGTGTAAAATAATACTGACAGTCCAATTATTCCCCTGTAATTGTCAAAACTTAACTGTCCCTGTGTTTGTTCTGGTATATTTCAGATGTTCCACGTCTTTAGGAATTATGGACCTGGAGTTCGGTTTATCCGTTTCACTCACGGTGGGAAGGATACAAAATTTCAGGAAGGCCAACATGGAATACAGGTCACTAATAGTAGTGTGGAGATCTATTTAACTGATTAGACAGAGTGTTTTCCAGATTTAAATTCATCAGCTGCAAAAGTGACCTTCAAATGATGAACTGTAGTGATTCAATATGCTTTTAGGATATCATATATACTGTTACATAGCTCTATAGCAAATATATTCTTTTCCATTAAACATTGTATGTTACACTGTTAAAATGAAGTACCTTAGTTGAAATGCTCATCATGTAATCAAGCACAGCAATCTTCTCAAAGTTACTGTGTGTGCTCATACAAATTAATTTCTAAACATTATACACTTGGTGACTCGATTTGAGAAACCTATATTTATGAATGAAATGTTTTGTCATAATATTATTCTGAAAAATCATTAACATTCATCTTAATTCATACCATATGTTATATCTTCAAATGAGAGAGACACAAAAAGCGGGTAACCTCTCAAAATGGGTAATAAGACTTTTTTTGGAACATAATAAATACAGTATACATTTGTAATATGGCACTTTGGGACTAAATCTCATAATAAGGTAACAAGGTGTTTATATAGTAACGTTACTTCTTATAACATGATGGCATTATAATAGTTTTTCCCCACAAAGTTATCCCTTCTCTTGTTGTATTTATTCCATTTTTAGTTCAAATTAACATTACATAATTTCTACAACTGACCACAGATAGACTTGCACACAAATTCATCCTCTATTAAAATGTACTTACTCTACAATATCATCGCTTGCCTCCAATCCAAAACTATGCTTTATCTTATCAACAGTCCAACGAAGCAAAGAATCAGTCATGATGAAATTAAAACTGTGAGACACTGCATAATCTGTACATCAAGTGACAGATTTCGGCATTTACGCATTTAGTTGGCTTCCGGGAGACGTGTTTCATAATAAAAGTCTCCCTAGACACTATATAAACATTTAAATATGTGTTTTGAATTAAAAGTCTATTCAAGTTTACCAGTAACATAAATCAAAGGTAAATTATGTCCCTGTTGAAGTTTCTTGAACGTACCATATGAGAACTGGTACTTTTCTCTATGCTGGTTAGGACTGACCAATCACAATTGTTTGCAATTGCGATTTTATCATGATTGTTGTTTGCTACTTCGAGACTTGTTATAGCACTTGTATATCATTGCTCTTTGTTGATTGTGATTGCTTCCATTGTCCTCATTTGTAAGTCGCTTTGGATAAAAGCGTCTGCTAAATGTAAATGTAAATGTAAAAACCCATGAAATTTATCAAAAGTAAATGCATTTGTAATGTTATAGCCTAAAGAATTCTATTATGTGCCAAAGTTATATATTAAGTTTCATTGTACATGAACTACATTCATGTTTTCTTAATTATGATGGTTATATTTTATTTCATGTGATTAAAACATGGAAAGTGGTCCTCGAGGGCCAGAGCTGAGAACCTCTGGACTAAAATATACTTTCCTAAATAATAATAATAATAAATAATTATAAAAACACAATGTAGAAATTCAAAACTGGTGCAACACGACAATATGTGCAATGAATGTTTTTATCATAAATTTTCAAAAAGAGAAAATAAGAACACCATAACACTTTAAAATGTCAAACCAGAATAGTAAGATAACGCATCACCAAAATGAAAAAAATGAGTAAGAAAATGTTCTGCAGGAACACACACATTCACTTAACTGATCATAATAACATGCTATATGTGACTGCTTTTCTCTGTAATTTTAAAACACTTATTTTTTCTTACAATACTATTGCAATTAAATATAAATAAATGTAACCTCCAACAACAAATAGTTAAAATAACTGTAATGACTGTGATTTCTGTTTGACATGCTTATATTAAACAATATTTAGCTCGCTTACTGTCATGATCACCTGATATGCAAAACGGAAATACAAGCATTTATATACAAGCATTTATATACACACACAGTTATTTACAGAAAAGTATATAACAGTCATACGTAAGTTACACACTGGGAGAAAAGCACATTAAACTCACTCTAAAATTAGCTATTTTAAATAAAACATAGTTTTAATAATGTGATGTCACTTACAGACATATCACACCAACATAATAAATAAATAATTTAAGCATATTTTAGCACATGGGTGTGAAACTCTGCTCCTGGAGGGTCACAGTCCGGCAGAGTTCAACTCAAGCCTGCTCCAACACACCTAACTTTTGTTTTCAAGTAATCCTGAAGACCTTGATTAGCTGGTTCAGGTGTGTCTGACACATTCTTCACAGCTTCTGTACTTAACATAAACACATCCATGATCCATGGTCAACCCAACAACAAATCCTGCATACAGGGGCTCAGTAAATGTTGAGTTGATGGTGTAAATTGGGTCATTTTGCCAGTTTCAGAGGAAACATTGTAAAAAGACAGAGCCAGCTGCCTGATCTAGATACACTCCTATTATGTTAGAACAGAATGAGGGTGCAGTGTCCAGTCAGGCTCTCTCTACACATAACCTGCTCAAATCTTTGGATGATCAGGATATGGCTGCTCCTCTTCCAAATATGTTGCCTTTTTGTTGTTCTCAGATGGAATGAGATGAGTGTTTACTGTGTTTCGATCTAATGTGAGGTCACAGGCATCTGAAGGGAGATTAAACATAAGTGATATCACTAAAGATCTTAAGGACATTTTCTTTGATATTATCATGTTTGGCCTTAGCTTGGGATTGTAAGGCCATATTCTTCTATGGCTGCTTTAGAATGATTAGTTTTATACAATCACAAAAATTTATTGAAAAATAAATATGCATTCAGTTTGCTTGTCAGCAAGAGAACTTACATTTCGGCAGTCCTGGTGTGATTTTGAAGGACTCTCCATGGAAAAAACTAAACAGTACAGAAAAAGGCATGTAAAAATGGTCTTGGAAAAACAGATACATGATGAGAGGTGAATTAAAGTCCTAAAATTCACAAGATTTACAAATTTATGTTGTACTGATTAAGTGAGGAGCACTAAAATGAATTCTTTATTGTCCAGCCAGATCTTTTAGTGAAAATTAGGGCAAAATAATTCTTGGCACAAAAGCTTTGTAGTCATTAGGCTGCTTGATTCATTGCATATGCTTGCTCAAGGTAAAATACAAAAAAATAAATGAAAAATCAAATAGAATGCTTTTATATTATACATTATAAAACATACAAATGTAACTTGCATGATTTTAGGTCTACATACTTAAGTATCTCCAGTTTGCAGTTTGGATGGTTCAGTCTATCAGAGAGCATCTTTACTCAGGAGTTTCCAGTAGCTGAGATCCAGCTCTCTCAGGTGTGAGGGGTTGGAACTCAAGAGCTAAGGCCAGACAATAACAGCCTTCCTCTGTCACCATACAGCTAGACAATCTACAAACATGCAAATCAACAGTCAGATAATCTACAAACACACATTGTTTTTAGAACAGTTTACACACAGTATCAGACAAGATTCTATTAAAAGTGAATTTTGTCTTTGCACATGTCTGGAAATATATGGGGCACTTGGGTGTAATTTTTAAACTGGATCTATTTTTTTATAATCTATGAACTGTTAATTATTTTTTTTTTAAACCTCAGTTTCTCTAGTTGACAGTTTGATCTCTTCAGTCCATCAGAAGCTTTACTCCTGAATCCTGCAAGTCACTGTTACTCATGTCCAGCTCTCTCAGGACAGAGTTTGATGATTGTAGAGCTGAGACCACAATTTCACAGGATTTATCAGTGAGATTACAGTCAGCAAGACTATAAGAAAGCCAAAAAAAAAAAATTTAAAATAGATCTACAAACATCTGCATAAGGTAGTTCAAATATAAGACGCAGCATTCATTAGCTTAAGTTAAAGAAGAATTTTTTCTCAAATGGTAAGAGTTTTCTTCAACCTTCTTCTGATGTATTAAATTTATTGGGATCAAGTTCTTCCAGCACCTCTTCTGACATCTGATACATGTAAGCGATTGTTGAGCAAATTGCAGAAGAGAGTTTATTTTCTGAGTGTTTGTCTGATTTCAGAAACTCCTGGATCTCTCTGTACATAGTCTGGTCTTTCATTTCAAAGAGACAAAGAAAAAGACTGATAGATCTTTCAGTTGAAAGATCATATCCATGTTTAATTTTGTTTTTAATATAAGCAGTTGTTTTCTCAATGCTCCTTGAACAGCTGTGAGTGTTGGTCAGTAGATCCTGTAAGAGTTTCTGGTTGGAGTCCAGTGAGATGCCCTGCAGGAACCGGAGGAAAATATCCAGGTGTCCATTCTAAGGTTTCATCTACTGCTCCTCTGAGCAAATTATGCAGAGAATCAAAAAACATTAGTACCGCCATAGTGTTAATTACATAACAATAAAAAAACAAAAATAGCAGCAAGAAACTCCTGAAAGCTCAGATGTATGAAGCAGTAGACTTTCCTCTGATGAATCACAGATTCCTCCATAAATATCTCTGTGCAAATCCCAGAATACACTGAGGCATCAATTACATCTATGTCGTACTCTTTCAGATCCTCCTCATAGAACATGATATTGCCTTTTTTCAGCTGTTTGAAAGCCAGTTGAGCAAGTTTCAAAATCGGATCTCCGTTGGGCTGCCATAGTTTTCCTGGATCTCGTTCATCAGCGTACTTCTGATTCCTTATGTTACTGTCAAGGTCCAGAAAAGTATGAAAGACATTGTCAGAATACTGCATCTGCCATCAGTGGTTCAATTTGAATTTTATGAAGTGACGCAAATACTTTTTGTATGCAATGAAAACAAAAATAACGACTTTATTCAACAATTTGTCTCCTCTGTGTCTCTCCACATCACCGTAGCGCCATTCTAGAGAACATCCTCTGTACGCAAACTGCATACGCTATTCTGTGTCAGCTGTGCCACAAGGATGTGCTTTGTTTCCATTCAAATCAAAGAGTAAATACACAATGTATTAAGATACATTTTTGAATTGGATGACCAGGGTAAATTGTGCTTTCCCTTTCGATTCGGTCACTCTACATTGCCATGGGAATTACCCTTTTCTCCAATTACTACTGAAGCCTTATTGAATCATGACAAAATGCGCTGTATAGACAGTGCTCCTAGCAGACCGCAAGAGTGGCTTCTACAGTCACTATTTTCTGGTACCAAAGAAAGATGGCGGACACTGCCCAATCTTGGACCTGAGAACGCTGAATCGCGCGATTTCCAAGCGCTCGTTCAAAATGATTACGCTGAGACAAATCCTCTCACACATCAGACTGAGAGATTGGTTTATCTCTGTGGATTTAAAAAATGCTCATTTTCACATTCAGGTAGCCCCTCACCACAGGCATTTCCTGAGATTTGCATTTGAGGGGATGGCATACCAATTCACGGTCCTACTCTTTGGTTTATCCCCGGCCCCTTGTACGTTTACATGCATGCATGGAACTGTGCCTCCTCTCTGAAGTTAACGTTATAGCATCCAAATCCAGAGTCATGGAGCCTTCTTCATGTCTGGCCGCTTGACGGGGCTGGCCTGTAACAGATCCACTTCCTCAGCACGTGTTGAACACTATGTCTGAGGAGAGTTTTCATAAATTGGTACGGGTCGTGGGGCGAAGACCCATTCAGCTACCCAATGCCAATAATTCTTGCCTTCCTTCAAGAGCCTAAAAAATAAAAAATAAAATAAAAGGCCCGTTCGAGCTCATACAATCAGCGAGCTTGTGTGCGCTCTCTCTGCAGGCACTGTCAATTGACAACTCGTGTATTGAGTTCGGGACAGGTGATTACAGGCTCAACATAAAGCCTAGAAAGGGTTATGTGCCTAAAGTGCTTTCGACTCCATTTAAAGCGCAGGTCATAACACTATCTGCTTTCCGTCGCGAAACTGGCCAGGACGGAACCGCTTAATACACTTTTGCTGTGCCCTGTACGTGCAGTGCGCATTTATACAAAGCGCTCTATATAGTTATATAGTATGTGAAACTTGACATACTTAAGTCGAGCCAGGCACCATTGCTGTGACACGGCGGAATTTTATACATTCCCATAGCAATGTAGAGTGACCGAATCGAAAGGGAACTTTCTCGGTTACTCACGTAACCTCGGTTTCCTGAGATGAGGGATTGAGACATTGCTCTTATTGCCGTGTCACCAAGCTCAGGATCTTAGAATGCCAAGTGCTTCAGTAAAGATTCTGAATGGATGACGTAGAAGCACTGCTTTATATAGAGTGGGGGGACCCCTCATATTTTGCGTGCTTTTTTATCTTGTGGGAAACATGCAGGCCTAAGTATCTTTTGTAGCTTCTGGAGGACAGTAAATGGAGAATATACTGTATATAAAAAATAATTATCTTTATCTCATGTGAGTGTATATAATTATAAACACATTAGTCAAAATCCCTACTCATTTTTTTTAGGTTAAAAACCATTTTAATATAGAATGTGCATCTTTTACATCTGTATAAAGAGCTCAACATTTAAAACTTTCAACCTTTTGAACTTCCATCCATCAGTGGAAAAAGGGAACAACACAGGGGTCTTTTCATTCATCTTCCAATGAGCCAAAGACTCTTAACCTCCCAGCAAATTTGCAGGCCTGTTTATTATTCATACATTTAAATTATGGAAAATAACTACAAACAAATCTCTTTTAAACACAGAGAAAAAAATTAAAAAAATAAAAGTAAGGTTTTGTTTTCATACACTTACAGTTATGGATAAAGAATTTACTTAAAATCAATATTACACTGATTAAAAATTCAGTCGTTTTGTTTTCCAACACCATACCAACGATGAAAGACCTAAATGGTTCCTAGAAAAAATACTTTCCCGCTAAACACATGACGGCGATGATTCAGATGGAAGTCCGGGAACCGGGGGACAAACGCTTTTTAATTCAAGTTCTGCCGGAATACTGTAGGACTTACAAATAGCCTAATTCTTTTTAGGGTTCTGCAGTCAAAGATGCACGTCCCCTGGGATTTTCAAAAGTCTTTGCACCATCAAACATCGCTGTTTTTCTTATACATGTATCTCCGACAGGGCTATAATGTGATTGTTATTGAGTTTTGAGGTAGGACACCAGAGTTATATTCTAAAGGTATTAATTTTTTTTTTCTTTTATTTAGAACTGGTCAAGTTGCTTCTCTAAAACCGTTTCTTATTTCTGTAGTTAAGATAAAAATAAATAAAGTACTTAGGAGATGTTTTTTTCTGAAATGGATTTTGTCTTAAATTATATACTGAGTCAATTTCTTTATAATACGCCTACAGAGAGTGCATGTGACTGATTTACAGAAAGGGTCTGCTGTCCACGTCAGCCGCGCATGTTCCACTTTTCCAGAAGAGATTGCTGCTACATTAAGAGTCAGAGTCAGTTGGTGTACTGTAATGTTAGAAGTATGAAGCGTAACTTCGGTGGATCTACGCCTACCTCCGAATGCACAAAAGTGTCGAATAAACGTCAAAAGAATCAGAATACAAGAATGGGTCAGTCAGAGAGCGGATACGTTGCTTCGAAAGACTTTGAAACCAGATCAGACGCAGTAAGTTAATGCTTCTTTGTTTTGTTATATGGAATGATTATACGGAACGTTTTGCGCCATTACTTTTACGCGCCCAACATGCACGATTATGATTAAAAAGAAAAGAACACAGAAACCAGCGACCTAATGTCAGGATTTTTGTTGAATAATACATTAAATTTATGTTTGTTTTCACCAAACCCTGTCGTAAACTCCCAGAAAGCTTATGACGTGTAGGATGGAACTGTGATACATTTGTCTTTTGGTCGCTCGTTATTCACTGCCACTATATGGATGAGTGCAAGCGGTACATTTATTTAAATTTCTCCATTTGTGGTCTGAAAAAGAAAGGCAAACAGCATTATTACAACAAAAGGGTGAATAAATTATGACTCAGGCATTTTGGGTGAACAGGAAGTTTCAAACGTTTCACATGGGCTACTTTTCTCAGTACCAATAAATGTGCAACGTTTTACGCAAATTAAAGGCTATGTTATGTAATATCTCACTAAAAACATCTCGCGATTTAGAGGCACGTCATGAATGCTGGTTTTTGGGACATAGTAGCTGATGACGAACAACCATGTTCCACAGCTAGATTTTCATATAGGATTAGAACTGAAAGGTAATCTTCTTTTCTTCTATCAGTGTTCAGGTCAGCAGTCAGCTGTTCCTCTGGCTGTGGTTGAGGAGATCTTACTGAACCTGCCTGCACATCAGGTGGTCCAAGTCTGTCGGTTGGTGTGTCATGAGTGGAAGGAGCTGGTGGACAGTGCTGCACACTGGAGAGAGCGCTGTCGGACAGAGGGGCTCCAGCCGTATGATGCTTCCAGACCCCCAGAGGACTGGCGCCTGTTTTACTTTCTATCCAAGTTTAGACGTAACCTGCTCAAGAATCCCAGAGCTGAAGGTAGGACACATAATTAGGATTGTACAATAAGTGTCACTATAATGAATTTTGCATCAGGTGTCTCTTTTCTGATGTTTTTATTAGATGGACTTCAAGGATGGGAGATTGTACAGAATGGAGCTGACCGCTGGGTGACGGAAAGGAACAGTAAACCGTTTCCAGACAACACAGTCACCAGATGTTTTGTGACATCTCATGGGTATGTTTGATATTTTAGATCTTTCAAGAAAGTTTTGAGCTCATTTTATTTCAGTCGATGTTGCAGTATGAAGATAAACCAAATACCAAGCCAATCCACACATGAATCACCCAACTCAACTTTGTCCTCAGTCTATGTTTGAAGGAGCAGCTGATTGATTTGAAGAAAGAAGGCTACAGTGATGCTTTCATGGATCAACTGCGACCTCGTATCAAAATATCAGACTGGTGAGCATCCACTCAAACTCCCGCAGTATCTTAAGTGGTGGATCCTGTCAATATTTCTCATTTCTTTTCATTATTTTATTGTTCATGTCATTCTAAACCTGTGTGACTTCTTTGTACAAACGAAGATACTTTGAAAAATGTCTTAGTGTTTTTTTTTTGTTGTTTTTTTGTTTTTTGTTTTTTGTCCATATGATGAACGTTAATTGGGTCTAATATTGAACACAATCAACTTTCAAAACATTTTCTTTTATGTTCTGCAGAAGGCCGAAAGTCACACAGGTTTGGAATGACATGAGTCAGTGTAAACGATAACAGTTTTCATTTTAAGATAAACTTTCCCTCTAAAAAGACAGTACCAGTGTTAAATCGGATTCTAATATGAAAGCAATTTTTGAACAGAGCCACATTTATTGGATGTCTTATCTGCAGGTATATCCCACCCTCTGGTTATAGAAGTCATTATACGTTGTATGTACAGTTCCTTGATCAGGAGAAGAATCCCATCAGAACCTGTCATCCTTATAATTATTTCCGTCAACAGGGGAGCGATTATCCATGGTGTCAAGTAAGTAGAATAACACGGACAGTCCAGTTATTCCCCTGTAATCAAGCTAATAGTCAAAACTTAACTGTCCCTGAGTTTGTTCTGCTTTATTTCAGATTACCTACGTTTTTAGGGATTATGGACCTGGGGTTCAGTTTATCCGTTTCACTCATGGAGGCATGGGATGGTCTGGAATACGGGTTACTAATAGTAGTGTGGAAATCTGTCCAGCTGCAGAGAGGTAGTGTTTTCCAGAGATTTTTTTTTTTTTTTACGTTTCTAAATGTAACAGGCACAAAAGTGACCTTCAGGTAAGGAATTCTAATGAATTGTAATATGTATTTAGGAGATCATATCACAAAGCTTTATTATGCTGTAGATGTATTCTGTTCCAATAAAGATACTGTTCAATGAAGGACCCTAGTTGACAACTAACTACAGGTTTATTAAAGACAAATAAACGGTCTGTAATAAAAATAAAAATTCTAATTTTGAGAAATGGGGGGTGGGGATAGTAAAAAGATAGAAATTAAATGTGGTTCAATTTTTTTTTTTGATTAGGTCTATCTAATAGAAATAAGAAATAATACAGAAATTGAATAAAGTAATCAAATATAAAAAACTTCACTGTACAAATTAAATATAAATATTTTTATTAAAGCTACAAAAGTGAGGTGGAAGGGGCCGGGATCAGAAAAGCACCACAAGCCGGGATTTGATCCCAGGTTGCCTGAAGCACAACAATACTAATTTACTAATTAGTAAATTAGTTTACTAATTTTTTTGTGGAAAATTTGTATACAAATCCATATACATTTTCAGGAAAGTAACAAAATAAAAACAATACATAGTACATCTCTGCAATTACATCTCAAGAATTATTATTGGTCTATATTATGAAATATTGCTGACAGGCGATGTACTGTATGAGTTTACTCAGAACTTGTATTCAAATTGCAATCCCTCGCAGTGATAATTAATTACCATTATTGCTTATTATTGTCCATAGGCTATTTGAGTAATTTAAATAACATAGGTTAATATATTATCTATCTAATATGATTTTATAATCATATCTTAATATATTAATGAATGACATTGTAGTATAATATTACACCACCCAAATATGTACTGTATTTACTTCCTTCTAATTATCATTGTCAGTGCAGGATAGTTTAGCTTATATTGACCGTTATGAAAAGTGATTAGTGGCCTACATAAAAAAAGCCTTGAAAATAAAACAACAGGACAAAAATATAGTTGATGACTGGACATTATCATTTCATGACTCTAGACACTTCTTTGTGAAGCCAGTGGCATAATACAGTAAAATAATATGTTTGTTAGCCATATAAAAACAGCTGTCATGTGCGTGGGTAAAATTCACCCACAAAGATTCATTAAAAAACCTTATACTCACTTTTTCTGTGGGTGAAGCTGGATCACGAATGATTCGTGCGAACATAGATGCATTTATGTAGATCAGGGGCACATTCTCTTCAAAAACAAACATAATCCACTGTGTCTTCTGCGCCTCTGATGTCGGGAGTAAATGACGACTGCTATGTTCATTATTACATTCAACAACAGAACACCTCAGTCGTTTAGAAATCATTCTTGCATCTACTCCGGCGGTGAAACAATGGCGGACTGATGACAGCTCACTCAGGGCAGGTCTAAGGTAAGACGCCAGTCCAGTTTGTGCTGAAACCCTACTGTCAATCAAACTATCGTGGGAGGGGCCTGTTTTTGTGATGCGGTGTGAGAGAGAGGAGGGGCACACGGCCGTCGGGCCAGGATGCCGGGCCGTCTATCCCCTTCAAGCGCTGCGGCCAGCGAGAAGGATGCAGCCACTGGAAAAAGCCGCCACCCCTCGCGCCCCGGACCGAAGAGGGGAGCGCGTGCGGCCGCTGGACTCCGCCCCTTACCTGGACCCTTTCCTCCTGAACACTGCCCCACCTACATGAACCCCGCAGTACGACGCAGACACCAGATTCCCTGTTTATTTTGGACACACCTCCCCTTTTGGACACTTTTTTTTCCCCGTTTTTGGTTTATTTTCTGTTAATAAAAGCCTCTCTGAGGCCTGACGCCACCCACACTGTGTCTGTCGTTTTGCTCCTCCCGCCACAGGTGGTTGTGTACACACACTGCCAACACACATTTAATTTCAAACAGCTTGTAAAAGTGTATGTAGCATCATATGACCCCTTTAAGGACACAGACAGCAGCTTTAAGACCTAATGAATAAATCCAATATACTGACACACATGTGATTTTCTCCCAACTGCTTACGTACGTTCACTTAAGACATAACTGATTGTGTTTATGTGAATATTGGGCAAGACAGGCATTACGATAATTATTGTGTGAATTTGACTGTTTAAGCACAATGAAGGCGATGCACCTTTATGAAAATAAAAATATGTAAATACACATCTACATTAATACTCCTGCAAATTATACTTTACAAACAAAGATTGTACAATAAGTGTCACTATAATGACATTTTGTGTCAGGTAATGGCTCTTTTCTGATGTTGTCATTAGATGGACTTCAAGGGTGGAAGATTGTACGTAGTGGAGGTGACTGCTGGGTGATAGGAGAAAATTGGAAACCAATTCCAGACTCCTTTACCAGATGTTTTGTAACATCTTATGGGTATGTTTGATATTTTAGATCCTTCAAGAAAGTTTTGAGCCTATTTAATTTGATCCAGTTAAAATATGAAAATAAGTCAATTGCCAAGCCAAATCCACACATGAATCAACCATAAACTTTGTCCTCAGTCTATGTTTGAAGCAACAGCTGACTGACTTAAACAAAGAAGGCTACAGTGAGACTTTCATGGATCAAGTGCAACCTCATATCAAAATATCAGACTGGTGAGCATTCACTCAAACTTTCATTTCATGCCACAGTATCTTGGATGATGCATTTCATATTTTATGTGATACATTTTTGTGAATGACCTGTCCATCTGAGTCTAAGTCCATCTGTCCATCATGTGCCTTATGCTGGAATTGTGGTTGGTAGTATTGACAGATCTGACACAAATCAGGTTCTAAGATGAAAAGCCCAGTTTGTTCATAGGAACACTTTTACTCATGGTGGAAACGATACACAGTTCTGGGCGGGTCATTATGGAATACGGGTCACTAACAGTAGTGTGGTGATCTATCCAGCTGATGAGAGGTAGTGTTTTCAATGCAGATACAAGAAGCATGTAAGCATACCATTAAACAGAACATTAAAGGTGCTGGATGTAGGATTGACACTGAGTGGTTGAACTAGGTATTGCAGTCCAAATTCAAAATATTGGAGAGGGTTTTTTTCACCCGGCCCCTCCTCCTCAGACTTGAGCACACACAGGTTGCCAGATTGATGACACAAACAGGAACGAGCGCACTTGACGATGAATGAAATGAAATACGCTGTGTTTTATGCCAACTGGCAACCTGGGGTGCCGAAATACAATTGAGTAAACTGGCAGTGGGTGGGTTTCACAAACCAAAACAAAGACAGACATAATGGCCCAAAATGCACATTTTTAAAGGAGAATAACTGACTGTAGCATTGTTTTTCAGATAAACAAGTATGTTAACTTAGCATGTTTCTTAAATATCTGCAAACATATTATGGTATTTTTATGCTTTAGTAGAGTCAAAAATGTACATACAGCACCTTTAAAAATTAAAATATTGTGCAAATGTTAACTACTTCTGCTCCGCCCACTTAAATGCATTGGGTGTGTTAATGAGGACAGTAAAGACCACAGCCTCTAGCATCAGCTTTTAAATGGGATCAGAATTCCCATTTAAAACTTTTAACTTTCATTAAACTTTAACAACATCCTGTTGTTTTTGCAAGTTTTAGAACTCAAAACTTTTCCATTGGTCCAAAAATAGCTTAAATTGAAGCCAATCTAACAAAACAACAGGTTTTAGAATATGGTACGTTATGAAATAATAGTGTGGCTAAACCCTCTCACTGTTTTGCACATGTAGGTGAATAATGAGAGAAGTGAATGCAGGTCTATGCAGAAACCACACGATAAAGATGGCTCAGAAAACAACAAGATGCTGTGTAGTGCCAAGTTGTCTTTGCATTGCCTTCCTTCTGATCCAAACGTTTGGAAAGAGTGGATGAACTTTATTTTTAATGAAGTTCCAGATCACATCAGTAAAGACTTGGTCCTTTGTTCACTTTATTTTACCACAGATTTGTTTACTAACAAAGCACAATTTGATGCTGGATCTTAAGAAAGATTGAACCTAAAAGACAATGATGTGTTGACTATACTGGGTCCAAAAATAATGTTGCACCTCACGAGCATGAGTAACTATTTTTATTACGTGCTCTCTTTTGCTTTGTCTGTTATTAAAGATCGTTTGATATGTACTGAATATTTATGCATTTTTAGCTTATATTACAGCAGCCTCCATCTATGAAGGATGTAGGCTGTCCAACATACACAACGAGCCTACAATACGCCACACCTATTGAAACAGAGCATTTAGTTGAGGGATTCAAAACAGGACAGGAAATAACCTATTACTTCTAAATTTATGATGTTTTTAATGTAAAAATTCTTGATAACATTATAAGTGGACCTCAGAGAACAGTACAACATAATAAAAAAGGCAGTTCATGACCACTTTAATGTGCCTCTTGAGGCCGAGATTTATCTTTAATTTTAAAGAAATTTACACTTTACAAACAAATTAAGCCACTATTTAATTTTGGTTTACCCTGACCAGAGCTCATTTTAATGAATTTCTAAACATTGTGAAGTGTGATGTGATCTGAGAAACACATTTATGAATGAAATGTTTTGATGAAATTATACAATTATTCAGAAAATACATTAACATTCATCTTTCCTCATACCATATTTCAGATCTTCAAATGACAGTGAGAGATATCATACACTTTATCAAAAACTTCTCAAAATGGGTAATGAGACTATTTGTCTAGTTGTTGGTACCATTAGTACACTTCCCATAACACAGTTGTCCAAAACAGTTAATCTAATCACCTAACATGCAAAAGTTCACTTCATGGAAGAACAAAGTGGCATTGATGAATATGAAATTTGGGGTTTGAAAAAACAGAGCAAATAGAAAGAGGAAGTTCAATCTGTATTATCATAGCTTTATAAATAAAGCATATAGCCTTCATTCAAGCCACAGGAAGACAAATGTTTTGCTAAAAGAACAATACACAATCTTCCAGCCTAGGGTGAAGTTATGTACATAAACAATTTTAATGAAAAACTATGTGCGTGGCGCAGCAGGATTTTGAACGGCCTCCAGAGTCATATATATCTGCCATCAAGATGCTTCACCTCAGAAATATTTCAGTTTTCCAGAAGCAGATAAGGGTGCTGCCAAATTAAGAGTTGTTATCACTGGTTAGAAGAGCAATATCTGACATTTAAAGGGTTAGTTCACCCAAAAATGTAAATTCTGTCATTAATTACTCACCCTCGTGTCATTCCAAACCCACAAGACCTTCGTTCATTTTCGGAACACAATTTAAGATATTTTCGAGATAATATAAAGGCTCTCTGGCCCTCCCATAGGCAAGGTAACTACCACGTTCAAGGTGCAGAAAAGTACCAAGATGATCGACAAACTGACATCAGTGGTTCAACGGTAAAGTTACGAAGCTACAAGAATACTTTTTTTGCACAAAGAAACGGCGTCACTTGTGGATGCTCATTCACAACAGTATCATGACGTGAGTGTGTGGCGGTGCTGACCCAGATCCAGGATAATGACGTCATCACGCAGGATCTGGCTCAGCGCCTCCACCGCCACACGCTGGCGTCATGATACTGTCATAAGCGCGCATCCACTAGTGATGTAGTAGAGACGAAAATGTGGAATAAAGTCGTTATTTTTGTTTTCTTTGCGCAAAAAAGTATTTTCGTAGCTTCGTTACTTTACAGTTGAACCACTGATGTCACAGGGAATACTTTGTTGATCATCTTGGTACTTTTCTGGACCTTGAACGTGGTAGTTACCCTGCTGTCTGTGGGAGGGTCAGAGAGCCCTCAGATTATCTCTCAAAAATTTCTTAATTTGTGTTCCGAAGATGAATGAAGGTCTTACGGGTTTCGAACAACATGAGGGTGAGTAATTAATGACAGAATTTAAATTTTTGGGTGAACTAACCCTTTAATTAAGTAGTGCGAAATTAGCTACTATTATTTGTGTTTTGGTTTACTGTAATATCATCAGAATGTGACACTTAACTTCTACGTTTCCCCTCTTAGTTTCAGACTAACAAATTGTAGCTTGCTCAAGAATCCCAGCGCACAAGGTGATTCATATAATAAAGATTGTACAGTAGGTGTCACTATAATGAAATTTTGTGTCAAGTAACATCTCTTTTCTGATGTTCTCATTAGAGGGACTTCAAGGATGGGAGTTTGTAGCAGATGGAGGTGACCGCTGGGTGACTGGAGGAAATAGGACAACATTTCCGGTCAACACATGTTTTGTGACGTCATATGGGTATGTTTGATATTTTAGATCCTTCAAGAAAGTTTTGAGCTCATTACATTTCAGTCGATGTTGCATATGAAAATAAATCAAGCATCTAGTCAATGTACACGTGAATCATAAACTTTGTCCTCAGTCTATGTTTAAAGGAGCAGCTGATAGATCTTAAAGAAGAAGGCTACAGTGATGCTTTAATGGATCAACAGCAACCTCATATCAAAGTATCAGACTGGTGAGCATTCACTTAAACTCCCATTTCATGCTACAGTATCTTATGTGGTGGATTTCATATTTGTGACCCTGTATCACAAAACCAGTCTTAAGTCACTAGGTGTCACGGTAGGAAATCCATTGTTTCCTCCGTGTCATGTTTTGTGTTTGTTTTTGTACTCACGTAGTCTCCATGTGCTCGTTTGGTTGATTGTTGTCACCTGTGTGTTGATTGTCTCGCTCCAGCTGATCCTCATCTCCACTCAGCTACATATACTCATTCATCTCTCTGTCTGTTGTCAGATCCTCATTCATGTCTCCGCTTCCTAGTTGGATTACCGTCTCCCGTGTTCGTGTGCTGGATTGTGTTCGTGTTGTCGTCTTCGTGTCAGTGTTCCGGTCTGTTCCTGGTTTCATCCATTGACCGTCTTCACCTTCACCATCGACTTCACCATCCAGCTCTTCTCACGCCACCGTAGACCTTCTTTTCCATTGCCTACATTCTGGACTCTGATATCAATAAACTTCTTCTGATTGCCTGCATTTGCTTCCTCCTCTTTTACAAGCCGTCACAGTAGGATCTGACCATCATGGAAGCAGCAGGCGATCGCTCCCCATCTCATCTGGAGGAGTTTCTGCAGAGAGCCGTTGGTCGTATGGATCGCCAAGACAAGGCGATAGATGAGATGGGTCGAGCTTTCCAAGCAATGGTGACGAAGGTGTCCGAGCTCGCTCTCCAGGCTCAACAACAACAACAACCGCCACCCGCTGCACCTCCCACGCCACCCACACTGCCGATCGTCGTCTCCGGGGGGATTTCCCAGTCCGAACCACGCCTCCCCATCCCTGAGAAATATGCGGGTGAGCCAAAGTTTTGTCGATCATTTCTGTCTCATTGTTCTCTGCACTTCGCCCTGCAGCCCCGCACGTTTAACACCGAGGAAATGAAGGTGGCATTCGTCTTGTCACTACTGACGGGGAGGGCTGCCCTCTGGGGGACGGCGGTGTGGGGAGAACCAAGACAGCTGCTGTGCCTCGTTCCACGCCCTTTCGGAGGAGATGAGACGGGTCTTCGACCCGCTCCGTCGCCGGGAGAGAGGCGGCTAGACTTCTCACGGACCTACGTCAGGAAGACAGGTCCGTATCCGACTATTCCATTGAGTTCCGCACCCTGGCGGCGGAGTGTAAGTGGAACGAAGAGGCGCAGTGGGATCACTTCCTGCATGGGTTGGCTGACCGCATCCAACAGGAGATCCGCGCCGTCGAGCTCCCCACTTCTCTCAATGGCCTGATCGACCTCACCATCAGAGTAGACAACCGACTCGACCAAGCCGCCAGACGGAGGGGGAGAGCAGTTCTCGCGACCAGACCGGAGGCTCAGCGTCAGCGCTCAGAGGTTGCGGTCAGCCCACCTGGAGATCTTGAACCCATGCAGGTGGGGCGAGCTCGGCTCTCCCGGGAGGAGAGGATCAGGCGGAGATCCCTGGGACTATGTTTATACTGCGGCAGCCAAGAACATCACATCCAGCGCTGTCCGGTAAAAGACCAAGCCCGATAGTAAAACGGAGGCTACTATCGGGTGGGATCTCTGCCAGGAAGACCTCATCTACATCGACACTCCTTCCGGTGAGTCTACGGTGGTCCACCCACGCACTCGATCATCACGCTTTGTTGGATTCTGGGGCCGAGGGTAGTTTCATGGACTTTAAGTTTGCTACTAAACTCAACATTCCTCTCACCTCCCTCAAACACCCCATTGCACCTTTTGCACTCAACGGACACAGACTGCCAGTCATCACACAGACCACTTTACCTGTTTCTCTTATCACATCTGGCAACCATACGGAGGAGATTTCATTTTACATCACGGACTCACCTCAATCCCCCATTGTTCTCGGTCACACCTGGCTCCAGAAACACAACCCCAGGATCGATTGGCGCCTCGGATCTGTGGTTAGCTGGAGCGAGGAGTGTCATTTGTCTTGTCTTTTGTCTGCTGGTGTTAATGTTTCTGAGTCTGTGTTTCAGGGGGAAGCAGTGGATTTGGCTAACGTGACCGCGGAGTACCACGACCTGAAGGAGGTGTTCAGTAAGTCTCGTGCTGATTCTCTTCCTCCTCATCGTCCCTATGACTGTGCGATAGAGTTATTGCCAGGAACTTCTCCGCCTAAGGGCAAGTTATATTCTTTGTCTATTCCAGAGACGGCGGCCATGGAGAAATATATATCCAGTTCTCTAGCAACGGGGTTCATCCGCCCTTCTTCTTCTCCAGCGGGGGCGGGGTTCTTTTTTGTGGGAAAGAAGGACGGATCCTTGCGACCTTGCATTGACTACCGAGGGCTGAACAACATAACGGTAAAGAATACCTATCCTTTGCCGCTAATGTCTTCAGCTTTTGAGAGGTTGCAGGGAGCGTCCGTTTTCACTAAATTGGACTTACGTAATGCTTATCATTTGGTCCGCATCAGAGAGGGGGATGAGTGGAAGACTGCCTTTAACACCCCTAGAGGCCATTTTGAGTACTGCGTGATGCCTTTCGGGCTAACGAACTCGCCGGCAGTCTTCCAAGCACTCGTTAATGACGTGTTGCGAGACATGGTCGATCTGTTCATATATGTTTACCTGGATGACACATTGATTTTTTCTTCATCTCTCCAGGAACACGTGCAACACGTACGACGAGTGCTTCTGCGGTTGCTAGAGAATGGATTGTTTGTCAAGGCGGAGAAATGCGTTTTTCATGCACAGTCTGTTTCGTTTCTAGGACACATCATTTCGACTGAGGGTGTTCGCATGGATCCTGAGAAGGTTAAGGCTGTGGTAAATTGGCCATCCCCAGAGTCTCACAAGGCCCTGCAGAGATTTCTGGGGTTCGCCAATTTTTACCGGCGTTTCATTCGCAATTTCAGCCAACTAGCCGCTCCTCTGACCGCCTTGACCTCCCCTAGTTTGACGTTCAGGTGGTCAAACGCAGCCGAGGCTGCGTTTGCCAAACTGAAAAGCTGCTTTGTTTCAGCTCCCATTCTCGTCACCCCTGATCGCTCACGTCAATTCATAGTGGAGGTCGACGCGTCAGAGGTGGGGGTAGGAGCAGTGTTGTCCCAACGCGCATCCTCAGACGGAAAGGTGCATCCTTTGCGCGTATTATTCTCACCGTTTATCTCCTGCGGAAGTTAATTATGACATTGGCAATCGAGAGTTGTTTGGCAGTCAAACGTGCACTGGAAGAATGGCGTCACTGGCTTGAAGGGTCGGGTGTACCTTTCATTGTATGGACGGACCATAAGAATCTCGAATACATTAGAACCGCCAAAAGACTTAACTCCAGGCAGGCTCGGTGGGCATTGTTTTTCGGTCGTTTCGATCTTTACACTTTCTTACCGGCCGGGTTCCAAAAACATCAAACCCGATGCTTTATCCCGTCTTTTTGAGCGTTCCGATTGTACTGCTACTCCCGAGCCCATTTTACCGGGGACCATCATTATCTCCGCCGCTCAGATGGGAGGTCGAATCGAAGGTGTTGACTGCCTTAGAAGGGGTAACGCCCCCGGCTCGTTGCCCACCGAACCGATTGTTTGTGCCGGAGGGGTTACGGTCAGACGTTCTCCAGTGGGGTCATTGTTCCAGTGTTGCTTGTCACCCAGGGGTTAGTAGAACTAGGTTTCTAGTCAAGCAACGATTTTGGTGGCCTGGTATGGCTCGTGACGTCCACGACTTCGTCTTGGCTTGTTCAGTTTGCGCTATTGGTAAGACTTCCAATCGACCTCCAGATGGGTTACTCTTACCGCTGTCTGTCCCTTCGAGACCCTGGTCCCACATTTCGCTAGATTTCATTACCGCCCTCCCGCCCTCTAAGGGCAATACGGTGATTTTAACCATAGTGGACCGGTTCTCGAAGGCGACTCATTTTATTCCCTTGCCCAAATTACCATCAGCCAAGGAAACAGCGGTAGCTGTCATTGACCACGTCTTCCGTATACATGGCCTTCCGACAGACGTGGTTTTCTGACAGGGGTCCCCAATTTGTGTCCAAATTTTGGCGAGAATTTTGTAAATTGTTAGGAGCGACTGTTAGTCTTTCTTCCGGGTTCCATCCCCAGAGCAATGGTCAAAAACGAGCGAGCCAATCAGGATGTCGAAAGGGTTTTGCGATGTTTGGCTTCCAATAATCCTTCGTCCTGGTGTCAGCAACTCTCAATTGTGGAGTACGCACACAATTCTTTACCAGTGTCATCTACGGGCATGTCTTCATTTAAGTGTAGTTTAGGGTACCAACCACCTAATTTTGTCAGTACGGAATCCGAGGTTTCGGTCCCCTCCGCACACGCACTAGTCCAGAGGTGTCACCCCGCACCTGGACCAGAGCTCGCAGAGCTCTGCTCCAGGCTAGGTCGCGCACCAAGGCTAAGGCCGATCACCACCGGTCGAAGCCTCCCCGTTACGTCGTCGGTCAAAGAGTGTGGCTTTCTACCCAGAATATTCCTATGCGTTCCATTTCGAATAAGCTTGCTCCCAAATTTATTGGCCCGTTTTCTGTTACCAAAATCATTAATCCGGTAACAGTGCGTCTTAGCCTTCCTCCGGCGTACAGGAGGGTTCATCCCGTGTTCCATGTGTCCAAAATTAAACCGGTGATTTTTTCCCGTCTTAACCCGCCTGCCCCGGTTCCCCCCGCCTCGTATCGTTAATGGGGAAACCACATATTTGGTTAATCGTATTCTGGACTCTAGACGGAGGGGACGCGGATTTCAGTACTTGGTGGATTGGGAAGGTTACGGTCCGGAGGAGAGAAGGTGGGTTCCTGCTCGGGACATACTGGATCACCGCCTTATTGATGATTACAATCTACAGGTAAAGCAGGCTGGGAACGTCAGGTGACGTCCTAGGGGAGGGGGGTACTGTCACGGTAGGAAATCCATTGTTTCCTCCGTGTCATGTTTTGTGTTTGTTTTTGTACTCACGTAGTCTCCATGTGCTCGTTTGGTTGATTGTTGTCACCTGTGTGTTGATTGTCTCGCTCCAGCTGATCCTCATCTCCACTCAGCTACATATACTCACTCATCTCTCTGTCTGTTGTCAGATCCTCATCCATGTCTCCGCTTCCTAGTTGGATTACCGTCTCCCGTGTTCGTGTGCTGGATTGTGTTCGTGTTGTCGTCTTCGTGTCAGTGTTCCGGTCTGTTCCTGGTTTCATCCATTGACCGTCTTCACCTTCACCATCGACTTCACCATCCAGCTCTTCTCACGCCACCGTAGACCTTCTTTTCCATTGCCTACATTCTGGACTCTGATATCAATAAACTTCTTCTGATTGCCTGCATTTGCTTCCTCCTCTTTTACAAGCCGTCACACTAGGGTGTATTTGTAGCAATAGCCAAAATTACATTGTGTGTGTTCAAATTGTTAATTTATTAAAGATATTAAGTGAAGATCATGTTCCATGAAGATATTTTGTAAATTTCCAACTTAAATGTATCAAAACATACTTTTTGATTAGTAATATGCATTGCTAAGAACTTCATTTGGACAATTTTAAAGGCCATTTTCTCAAAATTATTTGGTTTGGTTTGGGACTTGGTTTGAGAAACCTATATTTATAAATTAAATGTTTTGTCATAATATTATTCTGAAAAAGCATTAACGTTCATCTTAATTCATACCATATATTATATCTTCAAATGAGAGAAACACAAAAAGTGGGTAACCTCTCAAAATGGGTCCACTGCAGAAACGATCAGTGTGACAGTAAAAATCTTGCCTTTCATAGTTTTCCCAAAGACCCTGACAGGTAATTATTCAGGGTTAAAATATTGAGTGTTTTGAAGTGGGACGTGGCGCTGTCTTATGTACCTGCTAACTTCAACTGTTTTTTTAGTAGTAAACTTTTTTAGGAACTGCAGGTCCTAGCCATAGAAACCATAATAATGATTTTTATGGATATGACACTAAGTAATGAGCTTATGCAACTTTACACATTTAAAATTACTTAGCATATTATTGTTTACTATTACTCCACTAGGTCTGAAGTATATATTGTATGCTTTAATTCCCTGGAACATCCTACAAATATGATGATCTAGATTAAGAACATGATGCATTGCTGTGTCTCTGTCATAAGTTAATAATTAAACAATTTTGGAGAAAGTGGCTGTACTTGTTTTTTGTTGTTGTTGTTTTTTTTACAGTCTTCCTTTAACTTTAAATTAATATAAGACAATACTGCAAAAACAGTTTACTGTCAAGCTGTTATATTCCTGTTATAACACTATAATTCTAACACTTTTCAACCGAAACTGACATGGTTTCTAGAGAGCAAAGGGTTTTGTGAAAAAAGGGAAGACTTTAAAATAAAGTCTGTAAAACAAACTGTTAAAAGGATTTTATGATCACTGATTGTACATTATTGTTGTCATCATTCAGGATGTATTTCAGCTTTAATGTAAAATTTTTTAAACAAAGCAGCTGATATTTGCCATTGCGACAGCTAGAATCTAGTGCACTGCTGAGTCGCTTTCACCCCAAAATGGCGGAAGCGCTGGGCTGCTGCTGGGCGCTGCTGTTGCAATGGAACATTCTACAGAGTTTCGCCTCTTGGTCTTATACACTCTTTGGCCAAAGTTTCTAATCAGTAATCATCTTAGAAAATTGGAAGGCCTGTTTAGTCTTTATATATATTTCAATGACTGAAATAACTACAAAATCTCTTTACTGTTTGTTGTCTTCATACACTTACATTTATGGATAAAGGATTTACATAAAACCAACATTACATTAATTTCCAACAACATATACAATCCCAGCAAAGAGTGCGTTTCCATAATGTTCCCTATTTGTTATTTTTTGGGGAATTTAAAAACAAAAACAGAAAACACTTACCTTCCCAAAAATTTGCAGGACTTTTCTTGCTGTTTGTAGCTTAATGGTTGTACCTATGTTTTAAAGCAACGTACAATTAGATGAGCAAAGGCTATGAGCAAATGCGGCTGTGAAAATAAATCTGCATTGTTTATCCTTGTAATCTTTCATTCAAAAAATTCACAAAATTCTAACCTATCATTCAAGTAAAACAATTAAAAGTCTCATTGTGAAATAATGCTTTCTCTAGTTCATGTTGGCTACAATATTGGCACCCAATTATTGCAGCGTCCTTTTCCCAAGATAACAGCTCTGAGTTTTCTCCTATAATGTCTGAAGAGTTTGAAAAACACCTGAAAAGAGATCAGAGACCATTCCTTCATCTAGAATCTCTCCAGATCCTTCAGATTCCAAGCTCCATGTTGGTGCTTCTTCTCTTCAGTTCACCTCACTCATTTTCTACAGGGTTCAGGTCAGAGGACTGAGACAACCATGGCAGAAGCTTCATTTTGTGCTCAGTGACACATTTTTTTTATGTTGATTTTGATGTTTGTTTTGGATTATTGTCATGATGGAAGATCCAACCACTATAAGATTTATATAAGACCATTATAAGATTTCTTACAGAGGCAGTCAGGTTTAAATTTGTTATCTGTTGGTATTTGGTAGAATCCATGATGCCATATATCTGAACAAGATGTCCAGGACCTCCAGCAGAAAAACAGGCCCACAACATTAAAAATCCAGGAGAATATTTAACCATGGGCATGGGGTACTTTTTATCCCTGTTTGTACTAAACCCATCTTGTGTTTGGTGCCAAAAACGTACTCGTTTATTAACGTAACCTCGGTCCCCTTAGATACGGAATGAGTACTGCATCGTAAGCCGTTTAGGCTAAGACGCTATGGGGAAAAGTCCTTTTCTCTGATTTCTGAAGACTTTTTCAATCACGTAGTAAAACTGCACGACCATTGGTTTGTGGAGTTCGATAGAAACTAACCCGCGCGAGCCTATGGTGAGCGAGCCTGCCCGAGCCTGCCAAAAGGGGCGGGGCATCGGGCTTTATAAGCGGCCGTCTCACCTAGGCAAACTGATTTAATTACACTGAAGCGACGACATGAGGTGTCCTTACACATAGCACGGCAAAGTACGCAGTACTCGTTCCGTATCTAAGGGAACCAAGGTTACATTAGTAACCGAGTATGTTCCCTATCGATACTACACTCGTACTGTGTCGTAAGCCATTTAGGCTAAGACGCTATGGGGACAAGGTAATCACGCCATGCTATCAGGAAGGATGACTGGGTATTCATCCAGAGCACTAAGAAGGGCTTGTAATGAATACGTAAAACATCCCAGACAAGTCGGGGATGTAATTACACCAGTCATCTTGTTGACCTCCTACAGTTCAGGCGCCATGGGGTCTGAAACGTGTAGGGGACACAGCTAACCCCAGGGACCCGGATGCAGTCGGGGTACTAGGCTGGACAACAAGCAAAAACTGACCATGACAGTGGGCTTATGCTGACAGGACCTGTGTTTGTAGCGTCTGTACATCCAGGTTGTAGAACCTGACAAATGTGGACGGTGAGGCCCAGCCGGCCACTGCACAGATTTCTGCGATAGACACACCACTAGACAATGCCCATGAGGAGGCCATGCCCCTTGTGGAGTGTGTTCTAACTCCTTTCGGACATTGGAGCCCGGAGGATGAGTAAGCGAGAGCTATTGCGTCCACTATCCATCTGGATAGCCTTGGCTTCGAGACCGAATGACCCTTGGTGCGGCCTCTGAACCACACAAAGAGCTGTTCCGACTGTCGAAAAGAGGCGGAACGGTCAATGTAGGCTCCAAAAGCCCTGACAGGGCAGAGTAAGTTCAACTCGTGATCATCCTGAGAAGGAGGAAGTGTGGAGAGAACAACAATCTGGTCTCTGTACGGAGTGGAGAGAACCTTCGGGACATACCTGTGCCTTGGCTTCAGGAAGGCCTTAGTGTCGCCAGGCCCAAACTCAATACAAGAGGGGCTCACGGAGAGCACCTGTAAGTCTCCTACTTGCTTAACCGATGCTAGCACCACTAGCAGAGCGGTTTTCAGTGACAGAGAATGTAAGTCAGCAGTTTGAAGGGCGGCTCTTTGAGGCCCCTAAGAACCGTGGCTAATTCCCATGTGGGGATCATGAAGGGGCGAGGAGGGTTCAGCCTTCTCGTCCCCTTCAGAAAACGAACAAGCAGGTTGTTTTTACCCACAGACTGCCCAGCTATAGGAACATGAGAGGCTGTGATAGCTGCAACATAAACTTTAAGGGTAGAGGGTAGAGGGAGGCCGCTATCCATTAAGCCTTGGAGGAAGGACAATATCTGAGATATGTCACAAGTGAATGGGTCTTCACCCCGGGCTGTGCACCAGGCGGTGAAAACCAACCATTTAAGGCTATAGAGGTGCCTTGTGGATGGAGCTCTAGCATGTAATATGGTATTCATGACGCTCTCTGGGAGTTCTACCGACTCCCGTTGAGAGCCCATACATGGAGAGCCCACAGCTCGGGTCAGGGGTGCCATATCGTTCTGTTCGCTTGAGAGAGGAGGTCCCATCTCAAGGGGATTGGCCATGGCTCCAATAGCGACAGCTGCGACAGGTCCGAGAGCCATGGTTGGCTCCTCCACAGAGGTGCTACCAGGAGGACCTTGTGGGCATCCTCCCTAAATTGTCTGATGACTTGGGGGATCAGAGCGATCGGGGGAAAACATGTCCGCCCCTGTGTTCAGAAAACCCTGCACATGCGCTGCCCTCAGCAAGAGCAGGTGGTGCTGGGCCCACTCTAGGACATCTTTCACTAGAGTGAATAGGGGTTTTGAGTAGAGCCCACCTTGGCGATTTATGAAATACACCACTGTCATGTTATCCGACCGGACTAGGACCTGGTTCCCTGCCAGGAGTGATAAGAAAGCGTAGAGAACTCGACATACAGCCAGCAGGTGGTTGATATGGAGCTTGCTTTCTGTACTTGTCCAGACGCCAAAGGTCGGATGGCCTTCGCACAGGGCTACCCAGCCCGTCTTGGAAGCATCTGTGAAGATGACTTTCTGCCTGCCAACTATCTCCACCGCTGCCCCCTGCTCGTACCAGCTGGGGTTCGTCCAAGGGGCCAGGGTTGCACTGCATGCCTGGCTCACTTTGATCATGTGGTGACCGTGCCGCCAGGCATGGGGCGGGACTTGAGGTTTTAGCCAAAACTGTAGTGGCCGCATGTAGAGCAGGCACAGCTGCAGAGCTGGCGATGCTGAACTCATGAGACCTAATATCTTTTGAAACCTCTTGAGCCGTTCCGGGCGTTAAGGTTTCCGCAAGCTCTGGCGAGACTTCGGCCCTCATACGGGTCGAGTTGATAATTGTCCCCAGGAATATGATACACTGGCTGGGGGACAACAAGCTCTTGGAAAAATTTATCCTGAGCCCCAAACACTCTAGGTGGTTGAGGAGGAGGGATCTGTGAGCCACCAGCTCCGCCTCTGACTGGGCCAAAACGAGCCAGTCGTCGAGGTAATTCAGTATGCACACTCCCATCTGTCTGAGAGGGCTGAGAGCCACATCTATGCACTTCGTAAAAGTGCGAGGAGCCAGGGACAGCCCGAATGGAAGGACCGTGTATTGATATGCCACACCCTCTAAAGCGAATCTCAAAAAGATGGGGGGCTTCGCTTGGGGCACCCAGAACAGAACGGGGGGACAGGAATTCGAGACGAGGCAATTTGGAGGGTGGTCCGGCCACAGCGGGACTTAGCCTCCCCCTCTTCCCCTCTTCCGGCCCAAGATAGTGCTGGACACGGTGCCTCAGAAGTCAGCCTGATGCACCGTGTCCAGCACTATCTTGGGCCGGGGTCCCTGCCGCTTTGGAATGGGGTAGTGCTTAGCAGAGCTTTACCAGGCTTCTGAGTCGGTGCTGGCTTGGGGTGACTCGAGGCAGACGAAGACGAGCGCTTGGGCAAAAAGTGTTGCATAGCCTGGGATGTTTTTTGTACAGCGATGAAGCGCTCAGCGAACCCATCCACAGTGGGGGCGAAGAGACCAGCGGGGGAGACAGGCGAGTCGAGGAAGATGGTTTTATCAGCATCCTTGATCTCCTTCAGATTCAGCCAGAGTCTTCTATCCAATGGCAGCAGGCGGGCACAGGTGTGCGGCCATGGCTTCGTCCACTGGAGGGATCTTCTCATAGCCCTTCTGCCCAGTGCCGTCAACTGCAGTGAGGGCGTGAGAGGAAGATGTTTTTTGAGGCGGGCAGAGTAAGGGGCGCGCCACGACTTCGTGAGCTCCTTGTGGACCTCAGGGAAGAAGGGTGCAGCCCTCTGGAGAGGGGCCTGGCGGCATCCCAACAGGAACCACTCATCTAGTCAGCTGCATGAGGGCTCCTCAGGTGCAGACCACTCCAGCCCGAGTTCCTCGACGGTCTTAGACAGGACATGGATCAGCTCGGTGTCCGCAGAAGTCCTGGCGTCGACCGGCTGGGTAGACGGCAAAGGGGGCGGGGTCCTGAGTCGAGCCCGACCGACCCTCGGCGTCTGAGGCCACTAATGACATGCTGTCGTCTAGCGCCGCGTCTTCGGACTCACCGAATGAGACCAGGTCGTTCACGCTGGCAGAAGGACGCTGGTCTAGGTGGGAGAAATGGATGGGCGAAAACTCTCTCTGTGGAGAGACTGATGCGGGCCTTGAGCCGACGTGAGCTTGATCTCATCCGAGCGCTGGAATCCTCTGCCCCACTGTTTCTTCCTCACAGGCTCCTGGGAGGAGAGAAACAGGAGGGTGCGAGGGGCGGAGTCGCTTTCTGCTGTAAGCGGTACGCCAATCAGGGGCTGCTTGACGGTGGCGAGCTGAGGCGAAGAGCTGCAAGGGGGGCTGGCTGCTCGAAGTGACGTGCTGCTTGTGAGGGTGGAGCGCAGGGAGCGGCGAGCTGGTCAGCGGTGATCTTGGTTGCTTGCTCAGTTGCCTCAGGTCTCGGATCCAGCGAAGAGATATCAGTCATCACTGAAGGAGAATGAATCAGACGGCCACTTATATAGCCCGATGCCCTGCCCCTTTTGGCGGGAATGGGTGGGCTCGCTCACCATAGGCTCGCGCAGCTCTGCTACACCGCCATTGGTTTGTTTCTATCGAACTCCACGAACCAATGGTCGTGCAGTTTCACTACGTGATTGAAAAAGGCTTCAGAAATTGCAGAAAAGGACTTTTGCCCATAGCATCTTAGCCTAAACGGCTCACGACGCAGTATGAGTGTAATATTGATAGGGAATCTGTTTTTTGGGGATTCATCTGACCATAGAAGCCAGTCCCATTTGAAGTTCCAGTCATATCTGACAACTGAATATGCTGGAGTTTGTTTTTGGATGAGTGAGGAAATTTTTTCTTGAAACCCTCCCGAACCACATGTGGTGATATAGGGGCTGTTTGATTTTTTTTTTTTTTTTTTTTGAAGCCTTCTGACCCCAAGATTCAACTAATCTCTGCAATTCTCCAGCTGTGATTCTTGGAGAGTCTTTGGCAACTCACCGTGCATTAGGACGATATAGACACACATCCTACTTCCATTCAGATTTGTAACATCTTTACTTGATTGGAACCTCTTAATTATTGCCCTGGTCATGGAAATGGGGATTTTCAGTTCTTTAGCTCTTTTATTACAGCTACTTTCTATTTTGTGAAGCTCAACAATTTTGTTCTGCACATCGGAACAATATTCTTTGGTTTTATTCCTTGTGATGGATGATTAAACAAACAAACAAACTTTTAAAAAATGACAAAGCAAAACAATTCCCCTTCATGAAGCACTAAGAAATTAGAAATTAGTAAACCAAGTGAATCAATCAATCAATCATCAATAATAAATTTTCAATCAATTAATAAACAAATAAGCAAACTTTTAAATGACAAAGCGAATAATTTCCCTCAAATGCTTACAAATTAGGCATTAAAGGGGTGGTTGATTGCGATTTCACTTTTTTAACGTTAGTTAGTGTATAATGTTCTAAAGCAGCAATTTAAAGCGATCCTAAAAATAAATATTTTCTCATCACTTACCCCAGTAAATCAAAAAATAAAATTCATCAAACATGGGTTTGTTTGTTTTTATGACAGCACATATTTCCACTTTGCTGCTCCCAGAGCTTGAATGTGGAGGTCGCTCCCTGCTTCTTCAGCTCTGTTTTCTCGGCCAAGGAACCAGTGATGTCTTGCTCCCTCTCTCCACACTTTATGTTTCAACTCACCCAAAAACTGCACAACACCTGCACATAATTTCCAGCTCAAAAGCACATCACTGGCCTTGAATAAGGACACATTGGCTCTCTTGTAACGTTTATTTGTTACTACAGAGAGTGAGTTATCTGGGTTTACATTCCATCCTCATGTCTGTATCTCCCTGATAGTACAACAGCGCCTTGCAGGGAAAAAACATTCAGTTCCGATGCAGTTCTCCTTTGAACATCAGGTGGAGACAAATATCTAAAAACAAAAATCAGTCATAATCATTTTAAGTAACATCTCATCTTAACTTACTAGGCCTTTTAATTTATTCGCAAAATATTTTTTCTTTGATGCAACAGAGCTCTTGTGATACACCTGATTTACAGGTGGTCACAACCTCAAAAATAACTATCATTATTTACCTACAGATGAGGACACCTGTTAATAGGGGGCACCTATACAAATTGTAAAAAAATATATATATATATATTTTTTTTTCAGTAAGCATTTCTCAAGGTATGCTGAAAGCCAATCTCTGCATAAATCTGTATAAGCTAATTAAATTGCAATGAAGTACTTGTTAAAAGGGGACACCAAGGTAAATTGCAATTGTTTTTTTTTTTTTTTTTTCAATGAATATTTCTCTAGATATGTTTGTTTTTGAAAGTCATGTTGTAGGCACATACCCTAAAGAATTTTACACCTTTATTGTCCCATGTTAATTTAACACAAACTGACCTCATAGCAGGGCATGTTGTCACAATGGAAACCCGCTGTTTTTGGTCACTGGTTGAAGAAGCACAAATCGTTATAGAAGATCACATTTATGAACTGAATATGATCACAGTGTGTATAAAAACATTTGATACCCCAACCTCGCCCCAAGCTGACATTTGTGACAAATGACGTTATAAATAATGCAACTTATACATTTAATGTACACTTATCATCTTTTGTGTAAAAATCTGAGAGATCTGCATCATGGATATGCAGCCGAAAAATTTAAAGATACAAAACAGATTTTGGTAGTAGCGTGGCGTTTATCATTCAGCAAAAAAGTAAAAATTACAGCATTTTTTTTTTTCATAGCGTAGGTTTTTTAGTTTACTGTAAAGTCAGTAAAGAGAGATATAAGATACAAAAGAAATTAATTCCTAAGAAGAGCATGAGTAGACATCTCGAAAAGGTTATTTTACACACAGACTATAAGCCGTCCTTTTCGCGTCCTGCGATGCCGTGACCTATAACTATTAGCCCAAGGCATGTTTTCATGCCTACTAAACCTGACCTATAGGTCCGGCCTACCATATATATCCCAGAGACAGAGGGTTTTCATGTTGAAAAAAACAGTAGGGACCTTCAGATGTCCTGTCTTCAAGTTCATAAATCCATAGCTTTGTTTTTGTCAGTGGAATTTGTCTTTAAGGAAGTCGGCTACATATAGTAACTTGTCTGGTGGCTTTGTCATGAAATGGATTTTACAGCATCAAATAAAAGACTTCTCTTTAAGTCTTTACATACATAGCCTATCACCAGAATTCAAACACAGCTCTGAGGATATTCTAGTTTTAATAAACAAAAAAAGGTCAGAGGTCATTTAACATTTGGTGCTAAATTTACTGCAGCCATGTTAACGCCTCACTGGCAAGTGTTTACAGAGTAAGAGCTTTGAGACGCGTCTCATTCCAGTCTCAGCGTCACTGTTTGTGCTCTTTCAGTCATGTTCTGACAGCAGTGTGTATGGGCATACCAGAGCAACATTCCCAAATGACACCTCTCTAGGTATACTTTTACATACGTCAACCTTATCTGCTTTTTTACTCTCTATCTTTTTGTGTGCACTTGTGAGACTAGTTGAGATCGGTTACAGACCTTTTGGAGAATGTGCAAGAGGCCATTTTTGTTCACCACATGATCTCAAGTTACAGACCTCATACTGTAACAGAATATTTTGAAGGGCCCAAAATGGGTGTGGATGATCAATAACATACTTTTCACATCACACTAGACATTCCTTTGTCAACTATTGTCAGCATCCTCACAGTTTAGATCTAATAAGGTTTGGTTTAGCAAAAAACTGTTTATTAAGAACTATTTTAATATCACATGTAACCATCATGTAAAAAGTAATAACATTTTCCTTACACTTCAAATATATGTGTGGACACGTTTTTTTTTTCTCTTTTTTTTTTTCCTGAAATGTGTTTACACTTCTGAGGAGGTCTGCAGTACATTAGAGTGCAGTTTAAGAGGATGTGGATGAGGTGTACTGTCCCAGAACTGAGATCATGAAGGTCAGGACCCCCTCAGAGAGATAATGTGAAACACCTGAGGCCCTGGAGGAGCTCAGAGCGCTTTCATACAGAGTCTACTGTTGAGAGTAAACCTGGTAAACCTGAGGCCCCACAGATATCAACACGGTTCCGGTGATAACCTTTGCATTATGGACTGAGTTTCATATAAAATGGGTCATTTGTTGCATAGACAAAAATGGCACGGCAATATTTTGCTTATTTAAATCTATGGACAATCCTTGTTTCTGTAAATTAAAAATATAGAAGGTTCTTAAATTTTTTCACTCATTTTAACGAATCAATGGACATGAATTTTCATGATTTACTGGATAAGGAGATGATCAGATTGGGGGGAAAAATCTACACATACATATATTTATTTATTTATATATATATATATATACTTAAAATTTCTACTCAAAATATTTTACAGATCGACATGACAATAAAAATGTATATTCATTATTATTTTAATGTTGGTTTTGTCTTATTTTCATATGTGGTAATAATTTTTTTTATATAATATTACAACAAAGGTATTTATTCTCAAAAACATCTGACAATAAGCAAGAATTTTCTATTAGACATCTCACTATACCCCACTACAGTATGTGTGGTTAATTATTTTTATTCCTTTGTTTAGCAATAATGTTGACAATGTTCAACAGTTTTTTTTGTAATTTTGATTTTAATGTTTATTTATTTGAAACTGATTTTCAAAAATAATCCCACAATGAGTAATATTCTGGAGTAAATAGACTGACAACTTAACCTTGTCTCCGCTTACCACATTTTTTTTTTTCATTAAGACATTAAAACAATTGAATAAATGATTTACTCATTAAAATGTAGAACATTTCAATGTAGAATTGTTAATTCAGTAACAGAGAATTCTGATCTAGCATTTGAATACTATTACAAGTATCTGTATGCATCCAAACAGTCTGGTCTTGCTTTAGATCAGCACAACCATCTTTTATGTAAATATATTTTTCACAAATAAAAAAAACAACAACAACACAATTACATTATTACATGCCAGAGAGAGAGAGAGAGAGAGAGAGAGAGAGAGAGAGAGAGAGAGAGAGAGAGAGAGAGAGAGAGAGAGAGAGAGAGAGAGAGAGAGAGAGAGAGAGAGAGAGAGAGAGAGAGAGAGAGAGAGAGAGAGAGAGAGAGAGAGAGAGAGAATTTGTGTGAATGTGAATTTAGGAAAAAGGTTCCGCTAGGAGCTGTGATGAAATGCCTCCCCAGGACACACACAACTGAGTCATGATGCTTTTATTTGAGGTCAGTATTACTTGTATAGTAAAGTGAACTGCAAAGCAATAGACACATGTTCCCTGCATGCAGTTTTCTTTATTGGGATAATATATAATGTGATCATTCTTATCGGTTTCATTCAGCTGTAAGAAAACTGGTATATACAGTTGTAGAATATACTCTCATACAATCATGCATTTGCTGGTGTGAGGTTACAAAGCATCTTTTCAGCACAGGATGCACTTGGTTAAATAAAAACTACTGTATTTTTGTTCAGCCCGTGTGTTGTAACAGCACATAATATATTTTCCTTAGACAGTAATAACACAGATCACATTCTTTGTCATCTGTACTCTTCTCAAAATAAGCCCTGAGCAAAAGGTCCTGTAAACAAGCATCACATTCAGTTACTCACTTCATGCTACTAATCTAAACTAATCAGCAACAATACATTCTGAATCTACTGTACCAACCTGTGCTGCTAACTGATTTGTTGCACTGATCACAAGTTTCTTCTCTCTTTTGAACAGATGAAATATCATAGACGTTTTCTTAAAAGAAACAGCACATCCAAAAATGAGACAATCAATCAGGATTTACTCACCCTTGCATGACTTTATTTCTTTAATGGAACGTTTTTACCAGAATGTTGACAGCTCATTTTCATAAAATGCAAGTGAATGAGGACTGAGGCTGCCAAGTTCAAAATATGTATGCAGGCATTATAGACGTAGTTTATATGACTTGCGCAGTACATTTAAGTCATATGATAGATCTGTGTGAGGAAAAGAAGAATTCAGTGAAAATCTTCCCTTACATTCATAATCATTGGTTATAATGAACACCATAATAATAACCAGTCAAGTTTGGCAACAATGACATCAAATCTGTCATGATGTGTTCTCTCATGCCATGTAAAACTATGCCAATACATATTTGATTTAAGAGCAACAGTGGAGGGAAATAACTGACTTCAGAAGAATACGAATACAGTGCATGATTCACTACTTTTTTGATAATTCAAAGGAATGGTTTACTCAAAAACGAAAATTTGCTCACCCTCAAGCCATCCAAAATGTAGATGAGTTTGTTTCTTCATTGGAACGGATTTGGACTAATTTACATCTCTTGCTCACCAATGGATCCTCTGCAGTGAATGGGTGCCGTCAGAATGAGAGTCCAAACGGCTGATAAAAACATCACAATAATCCACAAGTAAGTCGCACAACTTCAATCCATCAGTTAAGGTCTAGTGAAACAAAAAGCTCTTGTAAGTTTGTAAGAAACAAATCCATCATGGTGCTTTTAACATAACCGTTGCTTCCAGCTAAAATACAAGTCCTCTGTCCATAATGCAGTTTTCTCCCATGTCTCATCTAAAACAGTCTAACAACAGTTCTAAACTAATATATCAGTGGATTTTGATGTGAGAGGACAACAGGGCATGGATTTTCCACTGGAGGAAGTTTTATAACCAATTATGGACTGGTATTTTGGCCAGAAGTGAAGGTTTAAAGTTTAAAAGCCTTAATGATGGATTTGTTTCTCACATTAACTGGTGGACTGGAGTCATGTGGATTACTTGTGGATTATTGGGATATTTTTATCAGATGTTTGGTCTTTCATTCTGACGGCACCCAATCACTGCAGAGGATCCACTGGTGGTCAAGTGATGTTTGCTACATTTTTTCAAATCATGGTGGCCTAAGGGTGAATACATTTTCAGCAAATTTTTATATTTTGGGTGAACTGTACCATAATGCTGCTTTATTTGTAATTATTGGAGCTTGACAGAGCAGTCCAAATTCCCTTACATTGTATGAAAAAAAAGAAGTGTGAAGATTCTGCATCTCGCTTCTCATTTTGGGTTTGGAGCGAGGTGAGTAAAGTGATGATAGAATTTTCATTTTTGTGTGAACTATTCATTTAAGACTTTGGCAAACAATTTTTTGAGAAGTGCATGCTGTTTTCAAATGCAGTTTATTTTGTGCAGGATTGAGTATGATAAATAAGTATATTCACTTTGCCCAGTTGCTAAAACAGTTCATGCGATGCCGTTGCATGATGTAAATGGTCAGCTAGTCATTCCTTGGCAAGTCTCTGTATTAGTGAATACCATTCTGTCCGTTTCCGTGTAATGTAGGTGGGTGTTATGATCTGAGCGGGCAGGTGGGGACAGCCCTCGACTCTAGCACTCTCACATAGAGCCTCGGCATTACAGATCACATACATGCCACAGTCATAGCTGTTCTGTTGCGAGGGGCTTTGCTCCTCCACAAAGGGCACTTTTGCTCCAGTGCCTACAAAAGCCTCCAGCTTAGCTGCAATACGGCGAGCATGCAATGAGTTGCTTCCACTCTGGGAGTCGTAGTGGGAGAACTGGTTGGTGTCTCGCCGATAGAGAAGCAGGCTCCAATGGGAGCCACCGGCTGATTGATTAGAGTTGTCATTGACAGCCAAAAAAACCCACCGACGAGACGCAAGACTCAGCGGCTCCAGGAAAATGCTGAGTTCCTCTTGACATGAGGCGTACTTTATAAACTGAGCGACTTCAGGGCTGATGAAACAGACCTTCTCGCCCAAACTTTGGAAGCGTTCTGTTGCAAAATACTCAAAGGCAAAACCTATGACTTGATCGTTGAGCCAGTGGGGTCCGTTTAAAAGTGCCACATCTGAGCGCCGCAGGAGACTGTCCTGGTAGCTCAGTACCACTGGATCCATCCTCAAGGGAACCAGAATGACAGCAGCAGTTACTGTGGGGGTGAGACTTAAGAGATTTTATTGATTTACATGCATAGTACCAAGTTAATAACATGCTTTATCATCAAGTCAACTTTTTAATCGTCCTTCGCTAAACACTTCAGCTTATCCAAAATTCAGATGCTTGGCTATTAACTAGAAAGAGAGAACATATAACTCCAGTTTTAGCTGCTTTGCACTGGCTTCCTATAAAATTTTCCTCTATATTGCTAAATTATATTCCGTCAGGAATATTAGGAAAACTGGAGGTTCCAGCAACAGGTGAAAGAAAATTTAAAAGAACGTTCAAAATCTTTACACCATAGTTTTTAATTATGTATTATGTTGTTAACATACTATACTTTTACGCATTACGTTGTTTTTTAAACTTGTGTGATGCATTTGATGTTATGTTTTTTTTATTTGCTTAATTTGTTTTGTGCGTGTGACATTTGATGCTTGTGCTTCTACATAAAGCACTTTAAACTGCATTTTATGAATGAAAGGTGTTATTTAAATAATGATGTTTATTATGTTACATTATTATAATGAAACTGTTTATCCTATCCATCTATCTATCATCTATCTATCTATCGATCATCTTTAACTGTACTTTAACATAACACTTTATGTTCTTCTTACAATTTTGTATGGCTTTTAAATTATTTATATTAGTACAACTTAAAGTTACTCTGATCTGTAGTTCTTGTGTTAGTTTTAAGATATAAGACCATTTATACTGTCATTTTATAAGTGCTTCAGCGTTATTTAAAGTTGTCTTATTTGCAAAAACTGCACAAATCACACACTGCGCACGGATGCAGGCCAAACAAACAGCGATTTAAAAACAAATACATTCCGCTTCTCAGCTTTCTTCATAATTTTAATAATGACAGTCAGTCATCTACTTTGACAACATATCGTTTCTTACCTTGCTAAAGAAAGAGTCTCCTAAGTAAGCTCTCATAACGTCCACCTTTCTCTACCACAGGCGTAACGAGTGCAGGTGCCGTAAACCTTTCACTGTTGTTATTGAAAATGTCGCGCTTCTGCACGATTGCGACAGTGTTGAGGGGCAGAGCGCTTTTCCGTTTCTTCGCCTCACGTACACGCCTCTTTCCAATACCCAAAGGTGATTGGCTGACATTCGTGACGCAACTAATACGTTTTGCATCTCTGAAAGACAGCCACCGCCCATCGCCGCAGCTGACCCCGCCCAATTCCTCCCGACTCCGAGACCAGCGCGTCTAAACGCTGATAGAAGCAGCACTGATTAAGCAGAAAAAAAAACAGAAAGGAGTTTCAGCGAGCGAAGAAAAAAAAAACGCCGCACTGTTGGGAAATTTCAATGGGAAAAGGACTGTAGTCATTTTTTTAGTCAAAATGGCACAGCGGCACGTATGTTTGGACACGAGAAAGTTGCGAGGGACAATTTGAGAGAGACAGTTCTGGGATATTAGTAGACTCGAGCTGCGCTGGATTGGATCTGTCCTTAAAGGAGACGCGCAGCACACTGGATTTTTACATTGAACTCCGAGAGGTGAGCTTTAGTGTGTTAAAAAAGGATTTTCACTTGTGCTTTCGGCGAATTACACAAACAAACTCATCGTTCCCAGTTACCATGTTGACTCGAAGGTTCCCTGCAGACACCAGTTTTATCTCCGGCTTTATGTCTGTGGGTTCTCGGGACGTTTGCGCGTGGCATACGTGCAACGCTATATTGTGATAGTTCTTTTGCTTCGGTGCCAGCAGACATCAGGGTTACCAGTGAAGGGTGTAACTAGTATAACTGTGTTAGAATAACTCTGAGCTGACATTTCAAAGCGGCTGAGTAAACCTCTTTTAAAGTGTGACAGATGCCCTGGGTGGAGATGATGATGATGATGATGATGGTGCATGTATTATTGAACACTCACTTCAGCCTCAGTACTGCAGTAATCATGGGCCAAATCTGCACAGTCATCCGGACCCAGTCATAATGTTTCATTTTCCTTTCATTCACTGGTCTTTTTTTGGAGATACTGTGGCCCTGAAATTATGTGGGCACTCAAGTTAGAGTTAAAGGTGTATGAATGTCATTGCATTTAGCTAGCATCTACAAACAAATGATGCTACAGGTTTTTTTTTTTTTTTTTTTTTTTTTTTTTTTTTCTCAGAACTAACGTTACTTTTCTGAGCTATTTGGAATGTCTTTTAACCATCTGATTCAACTGTTGGGGCGGCCCAAGAGATTGTGCCAAGACATGACTTTACCCTGACAACTGTCTGGCCCTGTATATAACATCCAAAAAGTTAGTTAAAAACCTCTCGGTGAGGTCAGAGAGCTGTTTTCTTTTAAATCAGATTCATAAGTCACCACAATAGTTTGCTACTGTTCTAAAACTATGTGCTTAAAGAAAAAGTACAGTGGTGATATCATAGTTCTGAAATATTGTATTAATGTGTTTATATGACACTTATTTTAAGCATACCACATTGCTATAATTTATTTAAATAAATAATGTAAAAAAAACAACAACAACAGCACTACTAGACTTTTAAAAAAAATTATTTGTGAGAGATTTTTTTTAGAGAGGCTTTCAGTTTGAAACAAAATCACTTCACAGGTTTAAAATTCCTTGTTATTAAATATTAACGCAGAGCAGAAATAGAAAAGTTGCATCACATAGCCTGGGGGGGAGAAGGTAAGGCCGGATGAGAACACTCATTTTAGTGACTGCTTGAAATGGCCCTGTGGGTGTGAAATCCTTTTTTTTTTTTTTTTTTTTTTTTTTGCTTTTTTTTTTTCCCAAATGCTGTTTGTTTCTTTTTTCTTTTTCTAGATTCTGTTTAAATGGTTAAATTACATTTTAGTAATAAAAAAGCAAGTTTAACTGAAATCATGAACCTTCTGCAGTCTAACAGCCATTTATTAAAAGTTTAACATTACATTTAATACATTTGTCTCTGGATTCCATTTTAATGGTTGAATTAAACTTGAATCAAAAAGCATTTCATAACACTGGAACAATTTGATAATTTGTTAAAATTTTTAAAATATAGGGCCCTATGAAATATTTTAGTTTTTTTTTTTCACAGAAATTCTGTTGTCTGTTTTAATTTTTCTGTATGTATAATTTAATATTAACATTTTATTAATCTTTATAAATGTAATCAAATGAAAATTGAACAGTTCTTTTTTTTGCAAAGAAGAGTACAACAAAGGTTGTGTGATATACCTTAAAAAGAAAGTGTTAATAAATGTATTATCATTATCATTACATATTACAAAAGTAGTATGTAGTCATCAAAGTTTCTTTAATTTAAACTAAACTTTTATTTTGGCAGGTTGTAGTAGTGAAGACCTTTAAAGGGATACTCCACCGCAAAATGAAAATGTTGTCATTATTCACTTACCCCCATGTCGTTCCAAACCCGTAAAAGCTTTGTTCATCTTCGGAACACAATTTAAGATATTTTGGATGAAAACCGGGAGGCCTGTGACTGTGCCATAGACTGCCAAATACACTGAAAAAAGTGTTTCATTCATCCAATTAAAATAAAATTAGGGTAATGATTCACATCTATATTTTATTCACATCTATACATCTATGAAACCCTTTTTTCAGTGTAAATAACGATGTCAAGGTCCAGAAAAGTATGACAAGCATCGTCAGAATAGTCCATCTGCCATCAGTGATTCAACCGTAACATTATGAAGCGACGAGAATACTTTCTGTACACGAAGAAAACAAAAATAATGACTTTATTCAACAATTCCTCTTTTCTTCTTGTACAAAAAGTATTCTCGTCACTTCATAATGTTACAGTTGAATCACTGATGGCAGATGGACTATTTTGACGATGCTTTTCATACTTTCCTGGACCTTGACAGTGTTATTTATTAGGCAGTCTATGGGTCAGTCTCAAGCCTCCCTGTTTTCATCCAAAATATCTTAAATTGTGTTCCGAAGACGAACAAAGCTTTTATGGGTTTGGAACAACATGGGGGTAAGTGCATAATGACAAAATTTTCATTTTGGGATGGAGTATCCCTTTAAGTTTCCATGTATATTTGATATGACGGTAGTTTTTATCAAATGAAATGGTCAAATGCTCATGAAAGTGAACTCTCAGAGCAGCTCTGGAGATGAAGCTCATGCTCTGTTGTTCTCATATAGTGAGACGGCAGGCGCTGAAAACACCACAACTGTAATGCGTGCTTGAGCATGTGTTGTAGACTAAACTGCATCAGTCATTCACACAGAGACATGCAGAACATGCAGACTTCATTTTTAAATAGTTGTCTTTCTGCGCCTAAATAGTCACAGACACAAGTCCATTCGTGCTTTAAGCATACAGCCTACTCTTGATTGATCTAATATTAGCCATATTCCATGACATTCCGCATTATATTGTAAATTCCATTTTTATGACTTGATTCCGTGTTTCTGTCAGCATTGTTGGAACTCAGAGGGCCTTACTGTACTTTATGACTTCGGAAGAGGTCTAGCTTATTGTTAGAGGCTCTGTATGATGAACCTAGCTTGTAGGAGAAATCTGAAGCATTTTTTTTTACTACAACAATAAGAGGAAACTTTCATAGGAAGTAGTACAACTTTCTGCCAGCATCAAGTTGCCTGGATTGTACTGTGAAGGAGATGCAGTAAGTAAACCATCCTTCAGAAACACTTTATATGGACATATGTTGTATGCTCTGACTAAAACCTTTCAGCATAGTATAACCGTTCATCATCTAAACAAACCAAACATGAGTTACACTGTCTGTTTTTTATTGTATTTATCTCATAAATGTTTATCTTTTGAATATGTCAGCTGTTCTTCGGACAGTAAGTTATTTAGCTGAATTGCAGATTGCGGACAGCTGTAAGCACAAAGACAGCTGAAAAGGAGTATGGGTCATATTCCCGGGCTGTAAATAACTGGAAACAACACAACATTATTCCTTAAACCCTTCTGTATTTCAAACACAGACTGATGTGTGTTGACAGTTCATTGTTTGGTTACCATTCACGTCATTTTTCATATAAAGATGCTCACGCGATTGCCATGCTATTTTGCTTACTTTGTGCATTTTGACTTCAGAAATATGTGTATTGGGTTTCCATAGAGCCTAATTGACCGCAATATGTGCCAGTCCTAAATTATCATCAAGCAATAAATCATCTTGGATTTATGTATCTTGCAGGCTGTAATTTTTCTTGGAGCTTGTTTTCGAGATGATCTGAAATTCAAAGCCTGGTGTTATGTTTGTCCAATCCAAACAAATATTTGGAGTGGATTTGGATGTAATTCAGGTCCGTGTGTTGTCTAATTCCAGAACTTCCCTTTAAAATGACTTTTAAGCCTCTATAAACTCCCAGCAAAATGATTCACTGAGAAAATTATTTAATAATCTTTAATAAGTTATGATGGTTTTCCCTCATAGAATATGACATTTTAATGGTTAGTTCATGCAAAATTGGACTTAGTTAATCACCAGCTTGTCATTCCAAGAACATAAGTCTTTTGTTCATCTCTGAAATACAAATTAAAATATTTTTTTGATATTTCTTCTGTCCCTTAATTCCCTTTGTTTCTTCAAAAAAGTTCATAAAAACATTGTAAAAGTAATCCATATGAATAAGCAGTTTAATCCATGTCTTCTAAAGAGACACAAAATTCATTTATATGATAAACAGATTTAAATTAGGCTTTTATTCACACAGATGCATAGCATGTTTAATATGGATTCTTTTACAATCTCTTTCTGGTCTGTGTTTCCCAAAAGCTTTGTATTGTAGCTCCATTGCCCCCAATGGTCTCTATCAACTTATCTCACAATGCTTTTGAGAAACGCAGCCCTGCACTTTTTGTGTTTAAGTTTTGGCTGACTGGACCTTCAGAGATGGGACAAAAATCTTTCATGTTTCATTAAAAATATCTTAATTTATGTTTTAAAGAAGGAAAAAAAAAGGCTTATTAGTTTGAAATAACACAAGGGTTTGAACTAAGCCTTTATGTTAACTCAGTTTATTATGAATAGTTACTTGCTGATTGATTAAAACTCTAGATGTATCAATCTTTAGGAAGGCCTGTATACATTTAACAGACCTGTTCACATGGGTTTCCTTGCATTTACGTAAGTCAAGGTCTAGCCTTAAACATCTACAGATAGATCAGTGGGGAAAAGAGTGCATGTGTTTTTGAAAATGAGAATATTTTTAAATCAACACAACACTGAATGCACAAGATGCAATGTAATGGGCAGAGACATCTGTCTAGATGTAATTGGCTGTAGTGGCAGTGGTGTAGAGGGGATGAATTAAAGCCCAGCAAACTGTTGATATGCTAATTAAAGCTAAAATATCTAGATGAACTAGTCGTTGACTGGTTGTTTGTTAGAGGACTAATAGACCCATTCCTAATCTTTCACTTCACTCTATTGAAGCACTGAAAAAGTTATGAAAATCAACGTCTTCCCAGATTTGACCCTTCAAGACAAACCCTTGAGGCCATCATAATCGCTTTAGCTAACTTCTCTTCATTTGGGGATTTTGTGTTTTGTGCCATTGCAGAAGAGTTTCAGTGGTTTTTCATGCCCATCTTGAGTTGGATCCTCATTTAAACAAGAGAACAACTAAATCCATTGCTGTCATTAGCTTGTGATGAGTGTCTACAAGATGCCTCTGCATCCCTGAGAACAGATCCTGAAGGCAAGCTGTCACATTTCCTTCTTCCTGCTGGAATAGGAATGATTTAATAGTTCCCAGACAGTAACAATAAACAGAATGTTGCATGTAAGGGATAATCAATGGCTAGCCGGCTGTCCCGCTTATGCCATGGTCATTTCCCAGCATTCACATATTAAAGATGTTAATAATATTTGTGGTGCAATATTTGACCGGAACAATAAAATTGTTATTTTCATCAGTTACAACTTGTTAGATGTAGCATTCTACTCGCTTTAAATCAGACAGAGCAGACAAATATATTAAGTAGTGCAGTAAGATTACATTTATTTGAATGAATTATAGCATTTATTTGAATTAACTGTTGAGAGAGAAAGAGATGCGTGTGTGTGAAGTAGCCTACCTGCACCATGGTGATACTTTTGCTGATGAGAAATATGATGTAGCAATTTAAGCTTAGGTATTTTATACAGGTGCAGGGCAGTGTTGACAACAGCTTATTCAACTGTAACTGTATGCTACTATGGTTACCAATGTTTATAGGAAGCACATTAATATAAAACGTGATTAAACTGACCTGGAACTACCTGTGCAGTTAAACGAGTTTAATCAACACTGGCCAGCCAATCAGAATAGAGTATTCAGACAGACCATGGCATAATAGTGCATGTTGTATATTGGAATTAACATTTTATTTTATTTTTTTATTATTCTAAAAACGTTAAGAATATTTTGAATTGACCAAAAGTACTGAATGTTCTTTTCTTAAGAAAAAACTTTTTAAGAAGAATCCTCTTAAAATTCAGCATAAATAACAGAATAATATCTCAACTTGTCTTAAATCCCCAAAGGAAAGATGTTTTATGAATTTGAGTTGATTCAAATATTAAGCATTACAGCATAACACTAGCTACATAAAATACCTATTACTGTTATTAGGAATGTGCGCAAGTACTCTGAAGTGATATGAACGATAATGCAAATAATTATTGTTCAAGGTTATGCATGACGTGAATTTTTTTTCCTTTGGCAAGAACCACCATTTAAACACCAGAGCCTGCTATTTTTTTCAGTTTTGCAAGAATTGCACTTAGAAACTTTTTTTTTTTTTTTTGGTTACAAACTTCTTGTTCTTCTATTGCATGAATCTGGCCTAGGTCTTAGATATGACTCTGGGGTTTTCTTCCCTCGTTTTATTGACTTTGAGGTAAAAATCACAAGTCCAATCATGTAGAAAGTAAAAAGCAGTATTTCCTCAACAAACTGTGGGATTTAAGGCAGACATGCATTTAGTGTTTGTAGCACATCAGGGTTTGTTCCATTTCCTAACCTTAAGTATGAGCAGTAGCTAGTTATGCTTTAAAATACTTTGGATGTAGTACTTAGCTAGCTTAAGTAGGTAAGTAGGTACCTGTCTGCTCTTGATAAATGTGCAGCTGCAGAACAGGTGTTGACAAGCCACTTTTTGTAGTGTAGGGGCCCTAGTAAAGGGGGCACTGTAAAACTGGGTCGTTTCACTAAAAGTACATGACCGTAAGAGAAAAATAGGGCTGCTCTGACCTTCTTATCATAGTTAGAAGACACTGCACCTGATCTATTTAAGTTAAGTGGTCAGCACCAGTCCTGCTCTGTACATTATCATCTCTCCTTCAGTGTTTGACTGTAAGGCACTCGGGGGCCGCAGGAAAAATGTCAGAAACTGCTGGCTGTTTGAAGGGTAGGGAAGATTTATCAGTAGCTTATCTTGTCTCAAATCTTGGATTTGGTCTTAACATGAGTGCTCTGCAAAACCAGTTTGTACAGCAAGCCAAGAAACTACATATGAATGAAAAGGCTGTAAGTCATTTTCTTCATCTTTAATGGAATGGGGAGGTAAACGGTAAATTACTTGGTGCAAACTTCCTGTACATGTTGTTAATTACTCATATGGTTCAGACCTATATTTTCTTTCTTCTGTAAAACACAAAAGCAGATATTAGAACACAGTGTCAGAAATACAAAGCAGCTTGCTCTCTTTCACGCAACAAAAGTAAGTTGCTTTGGATAAAAGCTTCTGCTCAATGACTAAATGTAAATGTACATGTAAAAGTGGATGGTGATTTATAATGTCAAGCTTCAAAAAGCTCCATGCGTGATGTAACAAGATTCCAGGTGCAGTTTTCTGTCTACACTTATTGCTTTTCCTTGTAAAACTTGAGAGATTTATAATATAATGTTTCTAAACTTCCACAATGAATTTCATCTTGTCTGTGTTTAATGTCTAATGCACACATTCATGATCAGAAATGAACTTGTATGTTATAAGAAGAGCAAGACAAAGCATAAACAAAGCAGCCATTTCAGTTAGTACACAAACATTCATTCATCCTTACCAAAAGACCACTGGTGCTGTTGGAATGAACACAAATCTAATCTGCAAAACTTAAAGTGAACTTTAAAATCACTGTAAAATCAAAATTGACTTTATTTTTCACTGTAATGTCGCAGTTATTTTAACATGCACCTCATGATTTTTTAAATGTTCACACGATCATAATCTTTAATCATGTAATATGATGTGGCAGTATGCCAATATTGGTGTCTTTCTATATAATTAAAAACGTGGACTTTTCCATTACCAGCATAGTTCATACTTTTACTGTGTAGAAGTATGAGAATTTGGTACAGAGTCCAAGACTTGAAACATGTCAAACCAGTGGTGTTTCTGTTGCTTTTAGGCCTTTGTTTGGATTCTCCTTTTTCATTTGTACAGATTGGCTGTGTCAGAGCAATGATGGAAACAGGAAATTATAGGCCTTTTGATGACTGACATGAAGTCAGAGAAACCATATTTTCCTTTAGTGTAGTTTTAACTGTTATTTTACAGCTTAAATTACACCTTTATATAACTCTTGGACAGTGATTTGTATTATGAAGAAGGTCCAAAATTAGCTTTTTAAGGATCCTAATGTTTAAAAAGTGATTGTTGCAAAATGGTTCATTGCTGTTTATGCATCAGTAAACCAAGCCAGTGACTAAATTGTCTGTTGACTTCTCATTGTTCCTCTTAGTAGCATGGAAACCATCTGTTATTATTGAAATTATTAAATTATATAAAGAAAGTGAGCATAGAACACTACTTTATAGTTGCTAGAGCTGTCAATCACTTCAGTTCAGTGCATACTCAGTGATCAATGCTTAGCACTGCAGTGCGAGTATATCTAAATACAATATCATTTATTGTTAGTTAATTTCAGCACCTGTAATAGTTTTCAAATCAGGAGAAGACATGTTCCTTTAAATGGAGTGTTTAAATCAGAGTTCTGAAATCGGGGTAAAAATGGGGTTCTATTTCTAAATTCCAACAGTTTTTGATGTAAAACTCCTTATAAATGCATCTCATGAAATATTATAAAAAATGCAATTTGTGACCTCTTTAAAAAACATAAACGATTTTATAATGGACTGAATTAGGATAGAATTCATGGAATAACACTCTCTGAATGAGCGTGATTTTCTTTGTTTCTTCAGGGGTTAATATTATCAGTGAAATCCAGCTATGATGTGTGTTTGTTTATCTGGCAGACAATGTGCCGGGTGAGACGCCTTCTGGTGGGCTTCTTGTGTCCTCCTCCTGTCTGCTGCTGCCCTCAGGACACACTTTGCTCAGTCTAGCAGTTTGTCATGAAGTAGACATTTCTGAAGGGGAAATGGTGTGTGCATAATCCTCTTTACTGATATATCCAGCCTTAAAACATCTCATTCTCTCCCTGTAATGCCCATACAACTCACACATGCCTTAACTGGCTATAATAAGTAAAAAGTGACAAACTGACAGTGAACTTTCATTGTGGGCGGGGCTATCCAGCATTTTATGATTTTTACAAACCATGACCACTTTCTCTATTGATTGTTAGAGTTACAGTGCAACATCAAATGTCTGTACCTGGTTTCTTTCTTGTCAGAAACTAGCCAGCATAACTTAGGTAAAGGTGGGAGCTAATTATAACTTTAGGGAGGGCGGTTTGCTGCATCTGTTTTTAGTGGGTACAAGAAATAGTGCAGTGTGTTAAAGGTGCGGTATACTCATTAAAGTCAATATGAGCACAATAATGTCATGTTTTGGTTTTGGATCGGAGTCACTCTTCCTGTACCGCCCATGTTGGGGTCTTTGTCCCAGGAGCGGGCGCCATAGGGAGGACAGGAAAAAGACCATTGCCATGGAGACATTGACGAAGAGGCGGCTTACATGCCAGACCTCCACCTTTCTGTACTCACTTACTGACTGAGTCTCTCCTGTTCATTATTTTTAGTAGTAGCTCTTGATTGTACATTTAAATTGATTAGAAGCTTCATTTTTAAATATGTTTGAGTCAGCATTGCATTGAAATTGCACCATGGATGCAGAACATTCGGCTTGGGCTCTTTTGCAGAAATATTGTGTTCTCCTGACATGCAATAACAATAGCCAGAGAAACCAGGACACATGCTTGTGGATGTCAACACCTGTCAGCACTAAGCATTACACATGCATGTTTGTATTATAACATGGGATGCTGGGTAAATGAAACACAACTGCAGCTTCCATTTGGAAAGGCTTTAGATGCTGTGAGAAGGGTCTGCCTCAAACTAAAGGTCTTTTTTAATTAGAGTAAAGACATGACGTGGGCTTGAACCTGAGCCAAGGTTTGAATGGTTGTGAGGCCCGGCTGAGCACGTGCCGAGGTCAGCAGCCAGACACACTGGAGTGCCGCTCACCCCAGATCATATGTCTGTATGCAGGACTGCCATTGGCTAATGGTTCCAACTCCAGTGTGATGTCTATCTGGCAGGGATCAAATATAGCTGCATGCAGCTTTATTGTTGTGCATGCATACATAGGTCCCTGAGGACACTCTAGAGTGTCTGTGGAGGTGTAGCCTATAAAACATGAAATTTAAGTGCACTTTTATGACATGACATTCACTAATTACTTCTTTATAATTAACGATCTTTAAAGCATTATATAATGTAGTGTTGTATATCAGTGTTGTTTATCAAAAAGTGTTCCTGAGAAAATCAGGCTGGTTATGGATGAGGGTCCCTGCTTTGAAAACCTGGACCTCGAGGACCAGAATTGAAAACCCCTGGTATAAGTAATATTAATGGGAAACACTGCAGCATCAGTGTAGAATTAGTAATTCACTTTGCCCTTTTTGAAGTATGTGAATCAGTTTGAGTTCGATACTGGCATGTTAATTTGATCTTGATTCGATGAATGTAGACATGGTCCTGTGATGTTTAAATTCGTCTTTTGTGTAACTTTTTGGCATGGAAATTGTCTATATCTGGGTCAATAAAGTGAACTGAAAGTGATAAAACATTGCATTGTCTGTAGATTTGAAAAGAAGCACTGATGCATATGAAAGTGATAGTGTAAATCGACTTCTTTAGTGAATTTCTCCCAAACAAGGTCAGACCATGATTTATAGCTCTGTGATATGACTCATTCACTCCAGAAAGACTGTTCAGACCACCCTCTATGTTCCTAATTCATCTCCCTCTTGTGTAGCTTGAATGCTTTCGGCTGCACTAGTGTCGGGCCGTCATGATTGTCATGACTATCCATTACCACTATCACTGGCCTATCTAAATGCACTGTACTTACTGTTTACTCACAATCCTCATTACTGATTCAGAGCCCGATCGATAGTAATGACGCATAACCCTGCATCTCTTTGTGCACCCCGGGGGGTTTTTACTGGCATGATGAATAGACAGATTAAAATTTCAGTATTGATATTTTTCTGGTAAACCCTTGTGATCTAACTGTGCTTTAGGATCACATTATTATTTTAGTGGACAATGGATGAAAAATGATTCTACAGTAGTCACATACACATGAGTTATGTTGCATAGTCTCCTAGTCAGTAGTGATCAAGCCACAAGCAAGACATTTGATCTCCTTCATTTTCTAACCAACTGTGACCATGACAAAGCGTGCCACGACAAGACATTTTGGCGATCTCTTGGTTTCTTTTTCTGTTGCGCTGATTGAAAAATCAGTGTTTCAAAAAGTGTTTTGCATTAAATGCTAAATATTGAAATATTATAACTGTGTAGCTTTGCAGCATTTTTGTTCCTGGTTTAGGACACAGTGTTTGAACCAAATGTCCAGTGTTGGGGAGTGTTACATTAAAAGTTACATGTTACATCATTGTGTTACTTCCTAAGAAAATTACTTCGTTTTTATAGAAGCTTTTATTATATATTTTTTTCTCACAAAGAATGTCTCTTCCATAATGATACCACTATGCAATAATAATAATTAAAAAAAAAAATCTAAAAAGAAAAGTAGGCTAACTACTATGAAAAAAAGTACTTTTGTATTATGATGAAAATGTTTCACTTTAACCCTAATCTGTAACACGCATTACCCCCAAAACTGGTCATGACAGCCCTAGCGACTCCAACTTATTGTTTTCTTTTCCTAATAAAGTAATTTAAAAATCAACAAAAACAATGTTGATAGCATTGTGTCCAAATGTTGACACAAACTGAAGGACATGCTGTTTCTCTGCCATTTTTGGCTTATATACTTGCATGTTTCCTGCTCCAGCTCACTCTGAATCCCTTCAGACTGATACAAGCTTGAACTAAGTTTTGTGGGGTCAGCCAGTCCGATTTGTTGAAGTGTTAGTGTCTCTTTTGCTTGCAGTTCTAACATAAATATTCCATTGTTGGCTCCCTGACGGTGAAGAAATTGTTTAAATTTGTTTCATTTTGGCTTCATTTACCCTACACAATGTTGTCAAGTGACAGAATCAATCTGCTTGTTATATAACACATGGAAATTCCCCGTCTTCTTGCCTGAGGATATTCCTTGGTGAAAAGCAGTTTTGCTGTGGTTTTAATCCTGGAGTGGAGGAGAGAAGATCAGGGGCAGGTGTATCCTTCCAGATGTTTCTCATAGTGGTTTGTAACGGTCTGAGAAGGCCTGTGATACATTTGCATTTGCTCATTCTGTGCTGGGATGGGGAGTCGCAGTGAGGAGTGATGTCATCCCTCCTGTCCGTCTGCGGAATGGGAGACTGTGACTCCCCAGCAGGCTGCTGAATGACTAGAGACAGACTCTGGAATCCTCCCAAACCTCTTTACCATCTACTTCTCCCCACATGGAGGACCCTTTCTCTCAGTTCTGGAAAGTGTCCAAATTCACATTCTGTCTAGCTTAAATAGAATTAGTCTGTCTTAGTATTGTTGTAGGTATATATTACAGGGCTCCAAACAAAAAAATCGAGTAAGGAGCCATTGGCTCCTATAAGAAAAAAACTTAGGAGCCAAATAATTTTTTAGGTGCCACAGAATAAACGTGTTTTATTTATTTTATGATTATTATTATTTATTTATTTACATTTCAACATTTCAATCATACTGTCATGTATTTATGTCTCATCTTTTCTTGATTTTATCAGCATTTTAATCCATCTTGTAGATGACCTGGGAACTAAGGTTCACTTAAAGTGTGCACTAAATGTCTTTTCCAGTTTGAAATCTACAGTCACAAAGAATTGTTCATTACACAGAATCTGTACCAGTATCATTGAGCATAAGCATCACTTGGCCAATGAGTGTAGCTTGGGCTCCTCCTACATGAGACATTTCAGTAAGTTGTACTGTAGGATCTCTTATAAAATAGCCTACCTTTTGATGTTAAAGAGCAGGTCAGATGGTATTTTAAAATGTCCCAATATTGTATTGGAGTCCCCTACATCAGGTTTAAATGCATCTAAGGTCAGAAAACATTGTAATTTTCTCAGAATATACATTTAATATTAGAGTCATTTGCCAATGATTAGGAAATGATTCGTTTCAAGCAAGTTCGGAGCAAGCCCCTCCCTTCCTCAAGCCTACTCTGCTCTGATTGGTCAGCTGGCCAAACCTGTTGTGATTGGCACAGAGATGAGTCCTTGAGCCAGTTAGCCAGCGCTACCATTGACAAAGCACCTTTACATAAAACAATAATATAATCAATCCGTTCTTATAATGACATAAAATACAAAAACACTTATGCAAGCGAATCGTGCCCACAGCTAAAGTTTAGCTGCTAAACTGTGAACACTAGGTGGATACGTTAGCCGAGTGCTAACGTGACTAACTGATTAAACAATACAGTTTGTAAACCAAAATATGTCTACTGTAATGTTTGAAGAACGACAGACAAAAGACGCTTGGTCTTAACTTTTAATCAGAACGCAGAACAGTTGTATCACAGGAGCACCAGCCGAAATCACTCATCTCTCCCGCATTAACCCTGTAACTGCCAGTGCAGCACAATAAACAGCAGTTTCACAATTATTATTAAGTCTGTGTGCTACACTACATTCTTTATTATTAAACAAAGTAATTAGAACAACGTCAGTCTACAATAATCGACATATTCTTAGGTTCACTGCGAATTTTTAGAACTACTTCAGTAAGACAGTAATATCGTGCTTTACCTGGAAACCTAAAGCTGCACTAGGTATACATCACATATTGGCACAAAAAATTATATTTTGAGCACTCAATTGAAAATGTACACCTAACGTATCAATCGTACTACTTACAGGTCGTGGTTCAGAGAGCTTGTTAGTCCAAATTAAGAAGATTAGAAGCCAACGAAGATAAAAGCCCAGATTAGAGAAGCAGTTCTTGATAAAATGACAAGCACACAACAAAAGGCTCGAATTGTATTTCTGTGGTATCCTTGAACACCGCGTCTTCTCAACATGATGTAAACGCACTAATATCAAAAGTGTTTGTGGGCAGATCAGACTCTGTTCGTATTTCGCGGGCAGGCGGGGATTATGCAAATGTGTTACCCAGTGACGTACACCGGTAACAGGCAAAAGAGTCGAAAATATAACGACTCGTTATGGCGATTCAGGACCGACTCTCTCTTTTGAGAGACAATATCTTTATTTATCATGCAATTTTTTGATTAACAACTTTGCAGATTGTTTTCATTTAAGGATAGCTACGTTATAAACTGCAAAAGAGAGATTTTTCAAAAACCCATCTGACCTGCTCTTTAATTCATGTTCATTATGTACTATATTAGTAAAGAGAAAGATTAAATGGGTTCACTTGCTCTTGAACTGAGGCGCTAAAGCGACCGCGCCTGCCCCATTAAGGAGCGCCAAAACTGTATTTTATGAATTTCGTTATGAATTCGGAATAATTTTAAAGCTGGTACTTTTTATTAAAAAGTGACAAAGCACAGAGCTTTTTGCGATTACTGGACGGCAGTTACACTTCAAATAATGAAGTTCACGCATTAAAAGAACACAGACCAAGATCTTGTTTAGAAGAAGCCATATTAGTAATTATTATAAACGAGAATTGTTAATGATATTGCCAATATCCACACAGCTGACAGCTTTACCTGTTCTAGTTTGTTCAAGTTGTGCACGAAATAGACGCTGTATTTTCTGCACTTTCGCTTCTTACGTCTCCGTCATTTCTCTCTCGCTGCACAGCGGAGCTGCGTTTATCAGACTGTGTGCTTCAGCACTGATGTGCGGCAGAGATGAGGACTGTCTGAAACTCTCTTTTTCCACTAAAACTTTGTTTAATACGTGAACATAACAAAAGATTTGATCGCAAAACAATTAGGAAAAAAGGCATTATATTCAAATTTTTAAGTTGGATAGCAATAACACTCGGGCTGATTCTGGCTGAAATGCGTCTCGGTTCAGTCTCGGCATCGGTGAGAAGATAATGGGCCAGAGCCACGCCGACTCTACAAAACACTTCTGGCTGACAGACGGCTTCTTCCCTATGGGCCGATCTCTGCTGAAAGCTGTTGTACACGCGGCAGGTCCACACTCGGTGTAGTTGTGTGTATTAACCTTCAGCCCGAGCTCGTTTTATCACAGACGCTGCTAGAATGAAGCAAATCATCCACCTGAGAAAACTTTTTTATCGGTTAATTCCTGAGGAGCTTTCGGCGGGTAGTTGCCAGTGGCGACCTCAGCAAAAACATCACTCGCAAATTAATATTTATGGTCGCAAATGCAACTGTTTTAGTCGCAGTTTGGAGCCCTGTATTATTAATAATGAGAGATATACAATCTATAAAGAAAAGGATTTTTGCGATAGTTCATTTTTAACGTAGCTATTATTATTATTTTTTTAAATACCAGTAATTACATGGCTGGTTTTTATTATATAATATTTTTATATAAATGTGAATGTACCTTTTTTATTATTAAGCACTTCGTGAAGAGCATCAAAGGTTTCTATTTGTAACATGTTTTTGAAGCATTAAGGTTCAACAATAAAGCAATATTTTTAGCACCAAACGCAATGACCAATCAGAAGTGTTTAGTTAGCCAGTGGTGCATCTGCTCATTACTGTTTGTTCATTGTGAGATCATTGACTAAATTCTACATGTTTGCTAACCCTTTCATTATAACCAACAAAATGTGAAAACGGTGTAAATATAAAGCTCTATTCGCATAGGATTAGTATTATCTGGAGACTTTATTTAAAAATCAACCCCCCCCCCCCACACACACATATCTGAATGTCATGTGGCGCATTTGCACAGGATAAACCAAACCTGTGATTTTACTAGAATTTACTGACTTATCTCCCGGATATGATGACAAGGCTTTGCGTAACATTATATATCATAAACAGAAGAATGTTACTTACCACATGCTGCTGCTATACATGTCATCCATCTTCATCTAGTCATTATTTTTTCACTCTTCTGATGGTTTTCAGCTTTCTTTTTCTGCAAATTGAACTTGTATGGTGTATAGCGATATGACCCAGCACATAAAATACTATCAAAACACTCCTACGGTGCCTTTATTCTTTGCAAAAGATGGATAAAAAGGCACACAGGAAACAAAAACCTTGATATATGACCCCACCAAATTACAGAGATGCCGATTCGCACTGGACTAATATTATCACATAACCTCTGTGTTTTGGCGAAATATGGTAGGTAATTTGTGGGGGAAATTTTACTTTACAAATTACAGACATGGCCGATTCGCACGGGACTATCACAGACAACCTCCACAATTATTACAAAGGACTAGAGGTCACCAGGTAATACTACTCCCATGCGAATAGGGCTTTAGATTCAGTGTGCAGTGTAAATGGCTTCACTGATTATGGCAGGAGTTTTTGTGGGAGTTTCACTGAACTAAAGCTATTGACAGCATAAGTGATTAAAAAGGGATTTAAAAAAAATGTATTTGCTGTATGTATACATTTCTGTTCAAAAATTTGTAATATAAATATAACAACAGTGTATAAATAGGCCTATAAATAATACTTCATACACTATCATTCGTTTGGGGTTGGAGTTTTTTTTTTTAATGATTTTGAAATAATACTCAGTATGTACTTTCTCATCACTAGTGAAGTACATACTTGTAGTTTAGAATATTGTGAATGGTGAAGTAGTCCTTTCTCTTTGAAGAGATTTCAGGAAATGACAGTCTTCTGATCAGCAGCCTTATGCTCATGTGTCCAGCGAGAGAGGGAAAGTAAAGGACAGGGAGGGACGAGCAGACAGGAAACTGAAGAGCGTGGCATGCAGACGTACTGCTGTGATGCAGCAGTGAGGGGAAACGGGAGGGAATCTCTCTTTTTGAACAGCCTGTGTGTTGCTGGCTCTCTATGAAGAGTGGCTCTTGTAGATAAGGTCTCTAGAGTGAAATGTCACAAGCCAACACGGAAATTGTGTCAGAGTGGGAGAGAGTGAGAGGAGGGATTGTCTGTCTGTGCTTTGAACACTCCGTTTACTGTCATCCTCTCCAACAGCTTTGACACCAATCCACATGGAGTAGCTTTATAGTCCCAGCCACAGCAATAGGCTGGGCAGTTAAAGATAGCCCTTCCAAAGAATGAATTACGAAATGTCCTTTATTTTGTCTTTCTAGCATAGTGTGTGGAGCACCAGGAGAGAATAGCACCATAAATGCATTCTAAAAGTCCAGCATTGAAGCATTGTGATATAGCTTTGTGTGAGAAATATACCAAAATAAAATTATTCACTTAAGATATTCCCTTTTGCTCTAGGTCTCATATCACACTTCTGCATGTGATGCATTGACTAAACTAAAATGCTATATAATGTTAATCATGTATTCAAAATATGAATTTAAAAACAAAGGATAAACGTTATGTAACGCAGGAATTTTTTTTATTATAAATAAGCCTGAAATACAGGGAGACTCTTATATTTAGTGCATTACTAAACAATCGCCATAAAGTCAAACCTTGTCATAATTCATCAACGGTCTATCATAAGCAATCATTTGGCATAAATGTTCTTTATACAGAGTTCTGGCATGAAACTCTAGATGGCGCAGACCGATAGGTCTTACTCAGTCTGACCTAATGACATCATTATCACATGGCACAGCTGATTGGTTCTCTCCTGTATTAGTAGCCAATGAGCTCGCTGCTCAGCATTCAAATATATGACTAGGGCTTACCGTAGCAGTTGCAGCTTGCTTCAGAAACCCTCCACCTTCCCCAGCTCCACCTGTATAGATCTGCTACGAGGTAATTCATGTATGCTATATGGGGGTTATTTCATGTATGTTATATTTACAGCAGCAGTATTTCTTACATGCTCACAGCAGCATGTTGTGGATGTACTGGCAGTAGCAAGTCTCGGTACTTGCTCTGCCGCAGCAGCAGCGTAGCAGATCTATTCCGCCAAGACCAAATACATTAAAGGGGTCATATGATGCGATTTCAATTTTTCCTTCCTCTTTGGAGTGTTACAATCTCTTGGTGCATGAAGAAGATCTTTAAAGTTGCAAAGACTAAAGTCTCCAAAGAGATATTCTTTATCAAATTTAAGACACTGCCACACCCCCCAAAACGGCTCATTCAAACACACCCCCACATATCTACGTCACAATGTGGAAATATTTGCGTAATGCCTCCCAAATGTTCACGCAAAGAAAGAAGGCGTGGTTTCAGTAACCGCAGTTAGTATTGAAGCAGCCATGTCAGGGAGATGCTGTGTGTTTCTAGGCGAACGCAAAAGCACTTTATGTGGCCTTCCGAAAGTAGATGCATTTAGGAATCTTTAAGATTACTTACAACAGAACAGCAACGCATTTTATAGGTGACTGTTTCGTGAACCTAGGAGAGGAGGTAATTCTGACTTTGCTACGACAATCTGGCACTTCTGAATCAGCTACTGTAAGTATGTTTTGTTATTAGTTTTTTGCTATTGACTGTTCAAATGCAGAGTTTTGCGTGTCGTGTGTTTGTGTGTGTGTGCGCTTGCGGTGTTTGGCCAATCACAATGCACTGGGTCAGTTGGCAAATCAGAGAAGACTGCGCTTGTCAGAAGGATGGACTTTGTAGAAAATGACGTGTTTGAGAAAGGCAGGGCATAGAGGACCTACAATAATGTACAGTATTTGAAAAAGAATGTGTTTTTTGAACATTAAAGCATGTCAACATATTCTGTTACTCCAAATACACACAAAAAAGCATCATATGACCCCTTTAACATTGTCACGTACATTACCATGCCAATCCCTCCGAGACTTGTCATGACAGAAATGTATTTATTGTGAACCGATCTAAAACTGCAAACCTGTAGAATGTGCTACAGTGCCACATTTTGACTATGAAACTTGCAGCGCTTTAATAATCACATTAGGCATTGATCACAATTATTGCCTTTTCATTCCCAAATTAAAACCTATTAAAATTATGATTAAGATGTTTGTTATACAATTTAAGATATTTCAGACTTTTTAAATACCTGCAGGGAGTTTTATTCACACACATGCTCCTACATACACTTTACAGTTCGCACTAGGCATGGGCTGGTATGAGATTTTGACGGTATGATAACCTTAATCAAAAATATCACGGTTTCACGGTATTGTTGTTACAGCTCTGAAATGTGTTATTTTTAGTAACAAAATAATTATTGTTATACAAAAAAAAATTTCTTCCCCGCTGGACAATATATTTTGTTTTTGAGCAACATACAGAATATTAGAAACAGTAGAATTAGTTAATTTTTTTTCTTTGATTTGTTTCCTAAAAATAAAAAAATAAAGACTGACATCTTTATTTAACCTAAATATGTAATTACAGTTATTTAATTTTAGTTATATAATTCATATACATTTTTTTATATTATTTCGTATCATTTAGTTATATAACATTAATCATACACATAATTTGATTTATTAATAACCCAATTTGAAGCAAAAACAGAATGTTCTGTCAAGCTTTGTGAAATTATACCACGTAAACTTTTCAGGAGACAGTCAGCTCCCCTCAGAAACACATTCTATAAACCCCCAAATCAATATTGAGGATTTTCTTCCAATAGTTCGTGCATCATGAACAGTGAGAGATCTGCCTGCTACAGTATTTTTCTCTGTGCGTCCGTCTTCAGTGTCTCTGGCCTGTGTTAACAGGTGTTAACAGACTTCATATTTTCACATAAATTACATTTTGGAAAATGATTGCATTGCAAAGCAGTTCTTGCAAGTCCAGAACAGAGAGTTGCAATAAGGCAAAAAATGTCTGGTTGCCGATCGCTTAAAGGCCAAAGTATATTTCGGCCATCCGCGCACCATCGGCATAACGTTATTTTCATCATCAAGAGGGCTCGCGGACAGCCGTGCACCCCGTGGTACTGCGCATGTGTCGAGCTCATCTGCGGCTGAGTATACTTTTGAAAGCTGTGCGCGAGACGGAAAGGAACATGCTGAATGTGAAGTGTACCCGGGCCTTAAGTTCGTCATCCTACACATACGTGACTGACCACTAGCTCGCTCACACCAACAGAAGGGGGAGGGGTCAGTGTTACTCTCTACACTGCACTCAGCTTGAGTTTTACTGATTTTAGAATTACTGATGGATACTGGTTTATACTGTGCATCCTTAGTTTTATATTAACTTTAAAAAGTCCACCCAAAATAGCCTCATGGTTAGTGTGCCGACATACAGCGCAGTTGCACTCCCGTCTCATTGTCCTTTGCCGAACACGTTCCCCTCTCTCTCTACCCAATGAGTCCCATAAATATAACTTAAAAAGTTCACCCAAAATGTAAAGTTCTGATATTTTTTTCTCATCAGATCTTTTAGACTCCATTGCATTTCAGCTAAAAAATTCTTCAAAATATATTCTTATGTAAACGTTTTGTAGTCAAATCCAGTCAAATATCTAACCTAAAAAATTACCACCTTTACCTTGCAGAGGAATTTTTATGTGATGGTAGGATCATTATCCGTTGCTCCATCAGTGGAAAATAAAGGCTTATCTGCTGGACTACTTTCAGGACACCAGCAGCTTTGGGCAAGATCCTGAATTCTGCTTAAATGCTTTTCATGTAGAGAGCTCTTGGAATTCACAACAAAACCCCCCAAAATCTTAATTGTCATAAACAAACCTTGCGTATCATCTTCACTATCTGAAACAGGCTTTTGAGATAAACATCCAACTCATTTTTTTTTATTTTTTCTTCCCTTTCGGCCCATTTTGAGATTTTACCTCTGATGTGAAAGGTTAAAATTTTTCTGTTCCAAAAATAAAAAGTGTAATGTGTAGTATGTCGAAATGGATCTCGTTTTTCACTTTCAGCTCAGGAAATCTCTAGTTCCCCTTAATTAATGATCATTTGCCTGGAGGCCTGCGGAAATATTGTATCTGTAGCTTATGAACACGAGTAAGGCCCTGTAGGCAGGTTATAGTGTTACACACACTGCTCTGTTCTTTGTTTCACTCGGATGCTTATCAGTACAGCTGCCCTGCTTTATCATCAAGGGTTAATTGAGCTCGATATAGTAACATATGCTTGCATTGGTTGCTCTGTGAAATGCATAATACATTTCAGCTGCATTTGTTATTACTGACTGACTGTCAATTATCTAGTAAAGCAGATATGAGATATGGTGTAGCTGATGATTTAGTGGTTAATGAAGACAGTGGCTGTTTTTCAATCAATATTTTTTTTTTTGTGATTCCAATTGTGTAATCTTTTTTGCATTTCTGGTTCTTAATATACTTTTAAAATGTTATTTTATAGATGGCAAGCTGAATTTGGTTGATTGAAAGAATGACTTCTGAAAGATCACGTAATACTGAAAACTGTAAAATTCAGAAGCTTTGCCATCTCAGGAATAAATTAAATTTTAAAAGTATATTTTAGAAACGAAAGCAGTTATTTTATAGTTTGTAGTTTTATAGTTTGTAATGATATTTCTCAGTGCTGTTTCTGCTTTATTTTTGATCAAATGAATGCAGCCTTGGTAAGCATGAAGCTTATTTCACAAACATTAAAAATCAAAACTTTTGACTGGTAGTGTATATTTAAGTATTATTTTTAAATTTAAGGAAACATGTAAAAAGTTAGATGCTTGTTTTCATGGCAGTATAACATTAAGCAACGTTATGAATATTGCAATAATTGTAATTAGATTTTTAATTTGACCATTAGGTTTTAGACTATTTTTGTTATTCCCTTCTTATATCACGACATGTAAGTTTGATTTATTTCTATGATAAATCTGATTTTATATAGGCAAATTGTTGCCTATTTATACAGTATATTGATGCATATGAATAATTTAATAATTTCCTTTAAGTGTGTGTGTGTGTATATATATATATATATATATATATATATATATATATATATATATATATATATATATATATATATATATATATATATATATATATATATATATATATATATTCTTTCAAGTGAAATACTTGTACTAGCTGTCTATTACGTCTATGGTCAATTGGCTACCAGTGTCCTTAGAAATTGCCCAGACAAAGTCATTGCCGCCTCTGTAGGCGAGATCTTCAGTAGCCCAAGCTCTCATCTCTGAACGTGTGGCTGTTTTGACTGCAGGCCTGGCCTGTAATTACACATACAATTGTGAGGGGAGTATGTCCATGGGGCGAGTTGGTGCCTGAACCGGTATGCCCTCCCAGGCCCCTTTTACCCCTCTACCCCTGTCATAAATCAAAGGGCCAGCTGCTAGCGGCTCATTATCTGTGTAATTATCTCATCCTGCAGTCCTGCTTTATCTCCAAGACAGCCTGGGCCTCACTGCCCTCACCCGGTCCTTTCCCAGACAGACCCCTGCATGAGCCCAGTCTCATCCTCTGGTGTAAAGCCTCTGATCTTGTGCCTCTGCATAGTCCTGTCTTCATTACTGATATGTATAATCTTATTTTTAATTGGTATTTTAATGAGTTTCTGGCATGACCACTGTTAGTAAAGTGATAAATCCCTCTGACATGAATATTCGGTCATGTTCTTGAGTCTTACAAAGTTTATATGCATGTTTAAGCTGCAATATTATGATCATAAGACCTTCAAAAGGCATTTTAAGAAGTATGTTGAACATGAGTTATTTATGAAAATGTCCAGGCTGTTATTTTACATACAGTGAAAGTGGATGGTGACCACAGATCCAAGCATGGTAAAAGTTTGAATAAAGTAGGCTACTGCAAAATGAGTTTGAATAAAGTAGGCCAAACCCGCAAATGAGTTAGCATGAGTTTGCACTTCCATCTCAGTTGTCCTGAGGTCAGTGCATTAATGGGATTTTGCTTAAACTACATCAGTAATACACCATTATGATTTTTAAAGCTTTTTCTTGTCTTGCAAAGGTCAGTTGCTAAAAAGCGGCTACATTTGACTACAGAGACTACAGAGGAACATTAAACACCTTCAAGCTAAGCAGGAAAACTCATCTACTCACAAGTCTGCTTTCACAGCCTCGTTGTGTTTATTATCATGCTCTTGAAAACTATTCTAAAGCACTATTCGGACGGGACTAGTTTTCTAAACTACGTTTGAGTTTCGATTCTTACCACCTGACGTCTGCAATTTTCATATACCAATTCGGACGGGACTAACATCTTCGTGTTTATTACAGAGGTGGGAGGGTCTGTTTTGTGCATCTGGGCATCACACAGATCACGCGCTCTGTATGCGTGCATTGCATATAACGTTAGTCATTCGGATCGATTACCATTAGTATTATTACACAATAAATACTAAAAACTAAATGGCTAGTATAGCAAAACCATGTTAATGTGTGGTTTCTTTAGTTTAATTTGTTTTTTGTAGTAGGCTAAACCCATTTTTTATTTTCATAAAGGTGTATGAAAATCTGTAATTAAAACATTATGTAACTGAGTGCATAAATGAACGTGAGTAACGTTAATCTTACCTGACGCTGATATTACAATAGCAAATATTAACAGTTTACGTGATCTGGCTCTTGATTTTATTATTATTTTTTTTTTATTATTATTATTTCTTTGCCGGGAAGCAAATATATCAAACATGCGCGCTGTAAGAGCATCTATGGTAATTCACGTTGGCCAAAACACACAAGGAAACGCGTTGTGAAATAAAATATCACCGGCAATCACAGACATTCGCATTCGGACGGGATTAGTTTTCTCAGAGGATCACTGAGTTTGCTGAAAAACAGTAGGTAATTCGCTCTGGAATTATCACAGAGGTTGTGTGAGAAAAACACAGACATGGCAGATTCGGACGGGATTAAAATCACCAAGTACGTCTGTGAAACACAGATTTCTCTAACGACCCCCTGTAAAACTAGTCCCGTCCGAATAGGGCTTAAGTCAAACTTTCAGGGAAAAGACTGGAAGAGTTGCCAGAAGATTAATTGTGGTGAAATTGAAGTGTAGTTCGTTTAAAGTCTTAAACATTTTACTTCTGGAGATTGTATTTAGGCTTCAGAAAAAATGTAACTTCTGGTGTGGCCTACAAAAATACGTCATCGTTGCAGAAGTCAGACATGATGTAAGTTGGTGATAACATGGACTTTGAGAGTGGCAAGGTTACCCCAAAGATTTCGATTTCAGTGATTGATTTTAAAAATTTTTATCCTGTTTACCCATAAATATTTCATTACATTGTTGGAATTTTATCTTATTTGTTTGGGTAAACTATCCTTTTAAAGACCGCTTCAGCTGGAGGACTTCTAGGTTGTGTATATGTTTTGGATGTTGTGTAAGTGCTTTTCAAAAGTAATGCATGTTTGTTCTGCATATTTTCCCTTGTGTTTTTATTTTTGGCAGCAGTCCTATAAAACAGTTCCCGTCCTTTGCTTTGAAACATGTTTGTTTTGCAGCAGTATATCTTTGCTTATTACCCGCAATAATAAACCTAAGCCCAGAGGCAATGAACATATTGAGATTATGGATGTTTGTCCTCTGCATTTTTGAGGGTTTGTCTCAGTGATGTTTTTGTGTGTTTAAAAGTGTGATTTCCTCTTTCCTGCTTTCTCAGAACATTATTGACTCTTACAGTGACTTCTAAGTGCTTGTAAAAGCAGTAGAACGTAAGCTTGTAGGCAGTGCTGATCCTAGACTTCTGGGGGCCCTACGCAAAACTGTGTCGCGGGGGGCGGGGGTGGGGTGGATGGGGTTGAGTGAATGAAACGCATTTGTCCATGTTTCTCTCCCGTCTTGAATTGCGCTCATGGAAAGCGCTTGAGAAACAGTGTCTCTTCTGTGGCTCGGTACTCTCTTAACTCGTTTTTTAAGTCTTGAGCAAGACTGTACAACATTCACGTTACATGATTTGACAGACATTTTCATAGAAAGGGTGACAGCGCACCGCATTAAAAGAAATGATCATTCATGTTTTCATGACCGCTGGCCAAATTCAAAAACTAAAATAAAATTAAATCATCTTGGGCATCAAGGGGGCCCCCTGGTGTTTCGGGGGCCCTACGCAGCTTGGATATTTTGCGTATAGAGGATCGGCTATGCTTGTAGGTTCAGGCAGGAACACTTGGTCCTCCGTGCCTCATTAGTCCCTGTTTCAACTGCATACATACTTCGGTCTCTATGCTTTCTGCTGGTTGGCCAGTGCTGAGATCATATGCTCTTATTGTATAGACATTCTTGCCTTCATAATCAGGGATAGCTGCTCCAGGAACTGTTACCCTGCAAAAGATCTCAAGCAGCGTTGAGTTTTGGAACAAAGGGTCTGTTTGACTAAATTGACTCAGGGCATTGCACTTGCAGTGCCATAGATGTAGCAGTGTTGTTTGAATGGAGCTCTGCCTCCAAGTGTCCAGCAAATGAGTCATTGAGCTAGTCGTGGAGGATGGATGGTTTAGAGTTTCCTTCGGGTTCACCACACAGTTTTAGAACAGTTGGTCATAACTATGCCCACACAGAATTAAAGGGTTACTCCACCCCAAAATTAAAATTCTGTCATTAATTACTCACCCTCATGTCATTCCAAACCCTTAAGACCTCCGTTCATCTTCGGAGCACAAATTAAGATATTTTAGATGCATTCTGAGAGCTGTTTTCATCCAAATCAAAGCATAACTAAATGTAGAAATCGTATCTGTGTGGTGCGGCTGACACAGAACAGCATACGCTGTTTACGTTCAGTGGATACTCTCCAAAATGGCTTTTACAGATGATCTTGCTACGTTTCTGGATATTGATCGTGTTACTTACATTGCTGTCTATGGGAGGGTCAGAGAGCTCTCAGAATGCATCAAAAATATCTTAATTTATGTTCTGAAGATGAACATAAGGTCTTACGGGTTTGGAACGACATGAGGGTGAGTAATTAATGACAATATTTTCATTTTGGTGTTTCTCTTTGTGAGGTTTGGTTAGCAGTGACTGAAACGCAGCTTTACACGCAACTGTCAGTCTGCATGGAGAGGATCTTGAGACTCCAGTAGCTTCAAACATCTGTCTGCTGCTCAGCAGTAGCTTTTTTTACAGCTGGCATTACAATACAGTTCATTTGTTTGACAAACTTTCCTTAATAAATCTTTATCTGACCAAGATCTTCTGTGCTTTAAATCACTCACAAATCTTTTGACAGTTCAATGATTTCTGTTTGCTTTTCGCAAAATATTGTTTGTTTTGATGCATTTTGGAAGACATTGCATTGTTTCATACTTTTCAACTTCAGAAAGATCTTTCTTCCTCACCATATTTCATGAGAACTGTGACTTGGTTAATAATGTGGAACAACCTCTTTAAGTAGGGTTTCCATTTTACCTAAGAAGACCTGGCAAACTATTGAACAAACCTGTCTGAGATTGATACCAGTTATCCAAAAAGATGTGAAAAACAACACAAACAAAAATCTGACTCTTTATTGTACCGAAATCCTATTGATATGTCACTTGCATAATAATTTGGAACGCAGTGTGTGTGTATGTGTGTGTATATATATATATTTACACACACACACACACACACACACACACACACACACACACACACACATACATACATACATACATATATACATTAGTCAGCAGCCTTGGTTCCAGATTTGTTTTTCCCATAAGGATTAGAAAAAATCTTTGTTTAAAGAGTTATAAGCTATGAATCAAACCAGTCAGCTATGAGATGATTGAAAATTGGAAAAACAGACGAAGTGAATATTCTCATTTCGTTATTACTCTAGATTACGTGTGGGATGTTTTCCGTGTCACTTGTGCAAATAAAATCATCACGTAATGCTTATATCCAAACAGGATGTGTTAAACTAAAATGTGTCTATAAGCTCTTCGCTGATTGGTTTGCAGGCGTATATTGCGTGTTTACCGCAATCACATCACCCAGCACAAATTCACATCTTTGCATTGACTTTGTATGTAATCTAGTAATTAATAATTAATAAACTAATAATGAACTAAAATTAATAATTAATTATCTAATAATTAAATTTGGTTTTGGTGTGCACACACCATAAGTTTGTGTACTTACAATTTTAGTGAGGGAAAGAACTACAATCCCATGAAGCACTGTGAATGACATAATCATTATATATTATTTATATTTATATGGATAAATATCAAACTGTTGATTTAATATTAATTTGTGTATATAGAGCAAAAATATTATACATTTATTGCAAAAGATGCATGTGTGTGTGTGTGTATATAGACAAATATTTAAGTGGTTATAGAGTGTATAGTTTTGGTGTGATTTACTTTGTTTTGTTTTTCTAATTGATGGATATTTCTTTGCAGAATCATTAAACACGATTGTTGGAAAAATATGTTGAAATATTGTAGGCTGTTGGCTTGTATAGAAGCATACAGTCAAATTGTCCATTAACAACCTCATAGCTTGTGTCTTTAAAAGTTATTATCAATATAGTAAATTCTCCTACATAGAAAATGAATAGTTTACTTTCAGAAACTGACTGCACTTTATTCCAATTATTTTTAAAGGTGATTCTCATTATATTATTATTACTGTAATACAGTAGCATTACTGTATTAAATGGTACAAAAATAGGCTTTGTTTTCTTTAAAATATAATTTGCATGTGTTATATGCCTATTTGTTTTATATTTGTTTGGTCCAGTAGCCTCCAGTCACACTCATCCACTGTCCATGAATGTCACAACACTTCTCATGCATTCTCAAGGACATGCTTCAGAAAGCCTTCACATGTGATAAAGATTGGTTACAAAGAAGTGTAAATTCCTGCCAAGAGATTCACAGTCTTGATCACAGGCCGGAACCCTCACTGTCCACATCAAATTATTTTGTTCAAGAATGCCCTGCTGATACTAAAGGAAGATTATAGAACATCTTTGCCAAGTGTGTTAGCCTCAAAATGTCTGGTACGTCTACAATGTGACCCAACCTGTGTTTGTTTGGAAAAAAATCGTATCCTCTCCTTTCTTGGAATTTCTTAAATATATGGTTTCTTTTTGACTAGATCATGTTTGTGAAGTGTGACGTTCTTGATGTCCTCAGGCTGTAGCCATTAGTTGATTGAGCTGGTATGGTAAACAAGGTGCAGCGTGGACCCAGGAGCAGAATCTTCCTCTAAATCTGTTGCTATCCTTTAAGTAGTGTGCTGCCATCTGCTCTGCTGCGAGGTCCCCAAATCCTCTGAGAGCTCAGCGAAGTGCACCTCTAATACTCTCCTTATGGCTACTTATGCAATCTACAGAGTGCACTGAGTTGGACATGAGTGTTTATGTGTGCATGTTCATTTGATTCTGTGTTCTGAGCCAGAAATCAGAAAGTATGATATAGTGTATGTATATTATATTTAGTGTACATTTTTGTTACATATTTGGCACATTTGTTACTGTATTTTTATATAATTATATTTAAATTAATAATTTAATATTCGCTTTATATGATGACATACTGCAAACACTATTATGAGAATGCAGTATGCACACTATGCACAGTATATATTTTCTGAATGCCATAATGCAGTGCACCTTTCATTTGTGCAGTGCACTAATGTTGAAATTCTGTGTAATAGCGTTGTTGATAATTATTGTCATGTTATTATCCAATATATAGTCACTATTAAAATTCTGTACTATAATTAAAAAATAAAATCACTGTATTTAAATAATGTGAAAGTAGTTATCACAACATTATAATATGCAACAGATAGATATTACTTTTGAGATTTAAAATAAATTATAAATGTTAAATATACATATTAATACTCTGTCAAATCTACCACATTTCAGAAACTTCCAAAAAAAGACTTAAAATTAGTTGACTTTATTGCATTATATGCCAATAGTTGACCATTCAAAAATATGGAAAAAAAAACAACTTATTTTCTAAAGTGTGCATGCCTGTATCTCAGTGTGATTCAGTTACAGAGATATGAGGATCTTAATGTGGCCCATGAGTAAATTAAGTTAATGAGTAAAATTTTTAAATTGTCACAACTGATACTTATTCTTTTAAAGAGGAATGTCTGAAGAACAAACAATGTCGAAACTAGAAATTGATCTTTTTTCCCTCTATCAAAACAATTGCATACATACAAGTCTGAGTAACAAAAATTTGCTTTTTTCCAAAGTTTGTATGCCTGTAACTTAATAAATACTAAGTACATCTCAATATAATTTTAGATTCTAAATATGAAGAAACTTTTATTTTGGTATCCTCGTTTCTACCCGTTTTAAAAGGTCAAAAACTAAATGTTGTTTGCTTTTAACAGCTTAAAAAAATTGATTAGAAATTTCAAGTGATGGGATTTATTTGCTTTATGATGACTGCACACTTCTTGGTAAATTAAACCTGTACTGTATTGAGGTTATGTGACAGCATTGTAGAATATTATTGTTTGCATTTTTCATGCGTTTAACATGCAGTTAAAATGGTATGCAGTATGTGCTGCACAGTACACAAAAGTTATGCTAGTATTCCTAAACATAGCCAGTGTGTTGGAAACCAGCTACAGGATGATAGGATCTGTTAGTTTTGCCATAACACTTTCTGGAATCCTTTTCCTTAACAACTATTTTTCCACAAATGGTATCCAAACATTCTACTTGAACAAGTCTTGGACTGCATTTAAGCCCTAAAACAATCCTGATGTTTAAAAGATGTCTAAATACAATCCCGTTTCTCGTCCACAAATGTCCCTGTGTAGATTGTGTCGGTTATATCAATAACAATACTATGGAGGACTGAACAGAGACCTCAGTGAGACCTGTCTCTGCACCTGAGAGGGCTGGCTGGACTCCAGATATCAGTCTCAGCCGCACAAGAGGGAGGCTCATTGGCTCCTGATGAGAGACGGGCACCAGCAGACAGGAGCAACATTGACCTCACAAGCACAAATAAATAAAGCCCTGCTCCTGAACGGGCTCCTGTATTGAAACACCAAAGGCTGTTAGTGTTTGATTTGTAGTTTAAAAGACAGCCTGTGCCTTGAAATAACACATCAGATTGTGTGAAGACCATAGACTGTAAAAAAATATGGACGTAGTGTCCGTGACGTCACCCATAGACTCCTCAATAGCGGTTTTGAAGCTCAAAGTGTGCAGAGCGGGCCGTCGCCATCTTGGCAGCGCGTCACCGCGCAACTCTCCCGGAAAATCGAAAATGGGCAAAAAGGCGGGAGCTGTTTGCTGAAGCCACGCCTACTTAGCGCGACGGCATTGTAAGCAACAGCAATCCACCTGTTACTCAAGTGGCCACGCCCTTAATTATGCAGAACTTTAAGGCTTAATACAATTTAAACGGATGAGTTATAAAAAAAATCACCCCCCTCACAGTTGTCATGAAGGGCAAAATTAGCAATATAGACCAAAATCATTTTTTGCACCAGGCTGTAAACATGTTTTTTTTTCTGCTGTAAAGTTGGGCATTTTAACAATGGGGAGTTTATGGGACTGACTCCCTTTTGCAGCCAGCCTCAAGCGGCCAGTCGATGAATTACAGTTTTAGTCACTTCCTTATTGGCTTCACGTGAGAGAGCGGGAGGTTGCCGCTCGGTGAAGACTGATGGTAGACTCGTGACAGGTCTTTGGGTGTTATTTCAGTAAATTAACTATTTTATTGGGCGTTTATAGCGAAGTCAGATGTATTATGTTAAACATTGACATTTATGTACCGTTTATAGTAATTTAACAAAGCAATTACTATGTTTTTATTTTGCGTCAGTGTACACAGGGCTTCTGTAATGAATAGTAACCCTTAGAGACTATTCAGGCATTATTAAGTGGATGGTTGTGAATCGAGTTATTGTGTGTCTGCTAGAAAAGGTGGCAGCTGGTGATTTTGGCAGCCGGCTGATTTTCTGTGCTCTGTTGAGAGCAGATAGTTACCCAGTGTGTATTGAAACACAAATCTGCCCATTCTTGATAGTAACTATTAAACCAGTCTGTTTCAATCACTTAAAAACTGTAGCTAATCATTTAACTTTATCTTTTGGTTTGTTAGTTTTGTGAAATTATGAGTGGGAGTACTAACTTAATTAGTGTACTCTTGCTAAAAGAGAACATGTCTATGAATACACAATATCTAGATATCCAGACAGAAATGTATGTTTTGCAAATTCATCGCGTGTTTGATGGATGATGAAAATAAATCTAAAAAAAACTGCACGCATTCTATTTAACCTATGCAAAGTTGTATTGTAATCTGTTTCTCTCTTCAGAATGCATTGTTGTTTTGAAAATTTGTAATTCAAATATCCCTGAAACACTGTTACATCTTGTTGAATGCACATTCATTCGTAGAATTTGTTTTTTTTTTAAAGAACTGGTATCTGATTAAGTTGAAAAATGACAAAAAATAAGAAAATTATGAATAATTGAAAAAAAAAAAAGATTAAATTGATCGTTGGCCTTATGGTGGCAATACCAGTGAGGTTACAGATATGTCATGTATCCTTACAAATGAAAAGTGTTTCTTGTGTCCATTAATTTATTATTCCATTAGTGATATATTTGCTTGTGATAGATACCTCTACATTTCCCAAAAGCATTGTATATTGTTGGTGCCAAGGGCATTTACAGTATACAGGGGTTGGACAATCAAACTGAAACTTATTTTAGACCACAGTAATTTATTACTGCCTTCTTTTGCTGCCAACAGACCATCAATTTGTCTTAGGAATGACCGATACAAGTCCTGAACAGTGGCTAGAGTGATTTTTGAGCCATTCCTCTTGCAGAACAGTTGCCAGGTCACTATGTGATGCTGGTGGAGGAAAACATTTCCAGACTCGCTCCTCTAAAACACCCCGAAGTGGATCAATAATGTTCAGATCTGGTTAATGTGCAGGCCATGGGAGATGTTCACCTTTACTTTCATCTTCATCAAAATGCTCTTTCACCAGTCTTCTTGTGTGTATTTGTGTATAATCATCCTGATACATTGCACCACCTTCAGGGTACAATGTTTGAACCATTGGGAGCACATGGTCTTTCAGAATGGTTCGATTAGTTTTTGGCAGGGACGTGCCCATCTGATATTGCTGCCCAAACATAAGCCTCTTTGGGGCTTCTCCACATAGCCAGAGAAGGTGGACTCATTAGAGAGCAAAACATGTTTCACATTGTCCACAGGCCAAGATTTCCACCGATGAAACTGACATGTGCCATTGGCACAAATGACCAAAGGTTTGTCTATAACAGCCTAACCATGAATATTGACCCTGTGGAGCTCCCAATGAGCAGTTTTGGTGGAAACAATAGATTTGAGATTTGTACAATTAATTCTGCAAGGAGTTCTGCCGTTGCAGCTCATGCATTGACGGTTACTAATGTTGGATGTGGTTCGCAATTCGTGGTGGTATGCCGACATTACCCTGGATACCATGGCTCTCAATACACCACAAAGACTTGTCCTGGTCACAGGTACAGCGAGACATGCACCAACAATTTGTCCTCCTTTGAACCCATTAGGTTCTGTGGATTTTTTTATTTTTTTATTATACCTTTATTTAACCAGGAGGTCCCATTGAGATTCAGAATCTCTTTTACAAGAGAGACCTGGCCAAGGTAGCAGCCAAATCACAACAAATGCATACATAACAAACACTAAAGTACATTTTAACAATAAAAGAAGTACAAAATATTAAAAATAAAAATATAAAACACAATGAGACTCTTAAGAAAAACAAGAACATGTCTCCATCACAACACTCTTTATAGTAGTTTTAAATTCATTTAAGGACATAAGGGTTTCTAACTTTAGCTCTTTTTGTAGATTATTCCACCCCCAAGGTGCTAAATAAGAAAAGGCAGTTTTTCCCAATTCGGTTGTAACTCGTGGCACATTAAAAAGCAACCACTTTGAGGAGCGTAGCTGATAGGTACCAGAGCAAACAGAGAGGAGGTTACAGAGGTACAGTGGAAATTTGCCAAGTATAGCTTTATAAATAAAGATATACCAGTGCTGTTGTCTATGAATTTTAAGTGATGTCCAACCAACTAAATCATAAAGAATGGCAGTGATGGGTAAGGGACTTTGTAATTGTTATGAATCGTAGTGATGCATGGTAAACTGAATCTACATGACGCAGGATGGAAAATGCAGCATGCATGTACAATATATCTCCATAATCAATTACAGGCAGAAAAGTAGCTTCCACAAGTTTCTTCCTAGCACTAAAAGTAAAGCAAGATTTGTTTCTGTAATAGAAGCCAAGCTTGACTTTAAGTTTCTTAACTAAAGCAGTAATATGTTCATTGAAGGAAAGCTTATCATCTATCCATATCCCCAAGTACTTGTATGAAGACACTCTTTCAATTGATTTCCCATCTAATGACAAAATGCCACAATTGTTGAGTAGCTGTGCTCGAGCTTTTGAGAAGACCATAAACTTTGTTTTCTGTGTATTTAAAAAACCAATTTTAGACTCAATAATGTGTATTGCAATGCCTGAAATGCAGTCTGAAGTTCCTGCACTGCTACTGAAATGGTGGAAGCCTGGGTGTAAACCACTGTATCATCAGCATATAAATGTAATTTGGCTTGAACACCTCTATCCAAATCATTTATAAAAATTGAAAACAAAATGGGTCCTAAGATTGATCCTTGAGGGACACCTTTAGTTATCTCAAGAAAATCAGATTTATAACCCTCAGCATAAACACATTGAATACGATCTACCAAATAATTCTGGAACCATGCAACAGCCTTCTCACTTAAACCAACTGAACGTAGTTCGGTCAATAACAATCCATGATCAACCGAATCAAATGCCTTAGAAAGATCAACAAATAATGCAGCAGAATGTTGCTTCTTATCTAAGGCCCCAATAATATAATTTGTCACTAATGTAGCAGCAGTGATAGTGCTATGGCCACTTCTGAACCCTGACTGAAAATTATTTAAAATATTTTTGTCAGTCAAATACTGTTTTAACTGTACATTCACAAATGATTCCAAGATCTTTGACAAAACAGAAAGTTTTGATATTGGACGGTAATTATTCAATTCTGATGGGTCTCCACCTTTATGTAAAGGGAGAACATAGGCTGCCTTCCAACTTTTATCCAGATTATCTGTACCTGCTGACTTTTTGTGATCAATGTCTCTGAGGGCTTTATGAACTTCTGAAACTGAAATCGGTTTAAAATTAAACAATTCCCGATTTACATTTTCAGATGCTGACATGGCTGGACATGGGACAGATTTATTTATGGTTTGATTAAATATGAATCCAGCCTGAATAAAGTGTTTATTAAACTGATTGACTATGACTGCTTTATCTTTTATTTCATCTGAACCAATAAGAATCTGATCTGGGAGGTTTGAGGTCACACGTGCACCCGACAAAGATTTAATTGATTTCCAAAACTTTAAAGCATTGTTTAAGTTTTCTGTGGTTGACTTAAAAAAAAAAACCTCAGATTTGGACTTTCTAATCATCAAAGTACACTTGTTTCTTACAGTTCTAAATGCAGTCCAATCAGCAGAAGAGTCGGAAAATCTGGCTTGTGCCCACATTTTATTTCTCAAACAGATTAGCTCTGATAGGCTGTCTAAAAACCAATGATTGTCCTTACCACTGATCCTAAACTTTTTGATTGGTACATATTTATTTACAATGGAAATAAAATTTGAATGAAAAAAAATCCCATGCCATTTCAGCATCCGAAAACAAAGACACCCTGCTGAGTTCACTATGATACAGATCATGCAGAAAAGCTTGTTGTTCAAAACTTTTGAAATGTCTTTTTAGGATCATGCGTGGTTTTACCTTAGGGATTTTTGTATTTCTTACACAAGCGACTGCACAATGGTCACTGACATCATTACAAAATACGGCAGTTGAGGTATATTTATGAACTGAGTTTGTTACGATTAGATCTAGGAGAGTAGATTTTATTTCTGCTTTGGGATTTATTCTTGTCTGGTTCATTAATAAGTTGCACTAAATTTAAGTCATTACATAAGTCTTTAAAACAATCAGAGTTCCCAGACAGCCAGTCCCAATTCATATCACCCATAATAATAAATTCAGAGTCATTAATTTTATGTAATATTTCGGATATAGATTGGAAAGCATCCTTTGAAGCAGATGGAGGTCTATAGCACCCAACTACTGTAATATCAGCATCTTTTGAAATATTCACTTTCACTGTCAGAATTTCAAACTGTTTAGCTTTAGTTAGTGACAGGGTTACCTAGCTTAAAAACTTGGATTTCACATATATGGCAACCCCACCTCCTTTGCCAACCCGATCAGTTCTATAAACTTTAAAACCTTCAATAGAAATAAATTCATCAGATACAGATTTTTTAAAGCCAGTTTTCAGAGATAATAATGATATCAGCATTGGTTGTATTAGCCCAGATCCTAATCATATCCATTTTAGGGACTAGGCTTCTAACGTTTAAATGTATAAACCCAAGGCCATGTCTGCTTTTGAAATCTGAAGGAGTGGCTAAGGATTGCAAAGTATTAAGAAGACCAAGAACAGGACCAGGATTGGGCTGAACATTACCAGATAACATCAATAAAAGCATAATCAAACAACGTAGTTTTTGTTTAGCTGGGTAATATTTATCATTACCACTGTCCTCTATGAACTGAGAAAAAGAGTAATCTGAGACAGTAAAATGATCATTTAACAACAATAAGTTCTGGAGATACAGGGTGTTATTAATTTGTGAACAATTTTTTTGGTAACACAGGTTGATTTTCTGGCAGTACATCTCATAATAACTTGTAGATGAAATTGAGAAATGACCGTAATTTAACTGTATCAGTATACTACTCATTTTGGGCATATTAAATTCATCTAGTATAGGGCTGGACTGTAAAAGTATGAAGAGTATAAACAAATGCATGATGTCAAGTTACCAGGTTTAGTTGAAGAAAGCCTTAAAAGGGGTGAACAGTAGCTTGGAGTCAAAAAGTCAGGGCTATAGGATGGAGGCTAGCAGGGAAGCTTCCAGGTGATAGCTCGCAAGCAAGGCTAATAGTAGCAGGCTAGGAGTAGGGTTATCAGCAACAAAGCTAGCAGCAGGGCATCCAGGTGGTGGCTAGCTAGTGGGGCCAGCAACAAGGCATCCGGAAGGTGGCTAGCAAGTGGAGCTAGTAGCAGAATCCTGGTGGTAGCTAGCAAGGGCAGCTAGCAGCAAGGCATCCAGGTGGTAGCTACCAGCAACAGGCTAACAACAGAGCATCCAGGTGATGGCTAGCAGACAAAGCCACCAGCAGCAGGCTATGAAGCAAGGCCACCAACAGCAGGCTAGCAGCAGAGCTACCAGTAGCAGGGTAGCAGCAGGGCATCCAAGAAGCGGCTAGCAAGCAAGCAGGACTACTGACAGCAAGCTAGCAGCAGTAATTCCAGCAGCAAGCTAGCAATAGATCATGCAGGTGGTAACTAGCTGCAGGGCTAGTTGCAGCAGGCTAACAAGCAGGGCTACCTGTAGCAGGCTGCTAGCAGGGCATCCAGGTGGTGGCTAGCAAACAGGGCTACCAGGTGGTCAATGTCCAGGTTTTAAGTTCAAAATTCAGCCTTATCCCCTATTAAAATAATCCCAGTATGGAAGAGAATGTCCTGTTTCTCAAGAGTATACTCATTTGAGTTTAAAAGACATAAAAAAGACATAAAACATCACAAAAAAAAACTAAAATCTTGAGATCTCAAACACTAAGGTCAACACATAGGTGTGGCTCGGCTGCCATCTTGGATGCATCATGGATTACAGTAGCTGTGCTATTGCTCTGCTAATTCAACTTTAATACATTGCCATTTGCTGATGGAATGTAAATCAGTGAAGACACGCATATGGTCACAAAACCTCCAACACAGAGCTGGATGATTAATCGAAACATAATTGAAACCGAAATTCAGAACCTCTAACCGACGTAATTTTCCCATTTCGGTTATTTTGTTTTTTAATCCTATTATTTTCCCCTAAAAAAAAAAAAAAAAAACTTTCCGTGTGAAGTCGCCATTATACAGACATCTATGACAATTGCGCTCCCGTCTTTTGCAGAGATGTGCGTTAAAAGAATGTAAAAATAAATAAATAAAATAATCGTTCAATAATTGTAATCAAGGTTTTGATTTTAGGTCATGTCATCCAGCCCTAATCCAACACTATATTTGCGAGTGTTTCAGTTTCATTGTCGAACCCCTGTTATTAGGCTTGCAATATTTTTTGGCTACGCAGCCCAGACAAATTAATTGGCCAATATTTTGAGATAAACTTTGCCTACTTGAGTAACATGAGCAGGATTAGTTCCAAAGTTAAGGAAAGGACGTGACATGTGGCCAAGTGTGGTGCCCCTTACTTGGAATTTGTGCTCTGCATTTAACCCATCCAAGTGCACACACACAGCAGTGAGTAGTGAACAAGCACGCACACACACAATGAACACACACCCAGAACAGGGCGCCCGGGAGCATTTGGGGGTGTGGTGCCTTGCTCAAGGGTCTCCCCTCAGTCATGGTATTGAGGGTGGAGAGAGCGCTGGATATTAAATGCCCCCACCCACAATCCCTGCCAGACCTGAGACTTGAACAGACTTCCTATCCATTAGGCCACGACTGCCCTTAATGGACAGTTGGTTGTTTAGTGTTTAGTAACAGCTTTGTCCGTGGGTAACAGACATTTAATGGTTTTGACATTTATATGACTAAATATTGTGTGAAATTATTGTTCAACAACTTTTCAAAATGATGCAAAATATTGTGTTGTCTCTCATAATTAATAGATATTGTTATCAACCACTGGAAAATCCAGTTGAGCACTAATATTTATTTTTTATTTTCTTATTCTCAATGACTACGTATACATGGACATCAGTAATTGAATTAATTACCTTATTCTGAATAAGACAATTGTCCGATTAAGGTGTTTACATGAATTGCTTTTAGAATATTCTTTTCATGTTTCTGTTTTATATGTTATAGTACATAGATCGATTAATGAAACACGTCATTACATCACCACACGCCATCTGACGTCCCCTCCAGAATTTCATGTATAAACATATAGTTCATCTTTATTATGATGCCATATACAGTTTTGGGTGTTTCATTTTTAATTTACTAAAAGCTTCAAGTTAATTATTTGTCATACTATACAAACAGATGACAGAGTTGTTGAAGCCATTCTTTTGTTTGCCCTCAAACGATTGACCACTGCCGTGTGTGTATCCTGTCTCGAAATGTCCTACACAATGGTAATAATGTGATTAAGCTGTGTACATGTCTTTATTGCACATCAATAATGCGACTAAAATAGGAATACTCCACATGTCTTAATTCGATTAGTGTTTACTTTGATTATGACTTTAGCTGGATTAAGGTAATCAAAAATCTCTGTTTACATGGTAGATTCTTAATCAGAGTATTGTCTTAATCGTATTAAAATCTGAGTATTGTTGTCCATGTAAACGTACTGATTGTCTGTTTTCTTTCTCTGGCAGTTGTAATGTCTTGAAGCAGTACCTGGCCCGTTTGAAGGATGTGCAGTGAGTGCTGATGGAAACTGCTGCTCCAATATGAGTGTTCATGATGTTGGTGGGAGACGACGCTTTGAGGACTCTGAGTTCACCCTGCGCATCTACCCAGGGGTCATCGCAGAGGGCAGCATCTACTGCCCCATCGCCGCCCGTAAGATCACTTCGGCTGCGGAGGTCATCGAGCAAGTCATTGATCGCCTCCAGCTAGATCGGACGAAATGCTACGTCCTGGCAGAAGTGAAGGAGTTCGGCGGGGAAGAATGGATCCTCAACCCAACCGACTGTCCCGTCCAGCGCATGATGCTGTGGCCTCGCATGGCCTTGGAAAACCGCTTCAGCAGCGAGGACTACCGCTTCCTGCTGCGAGAGAAGAACCTCGATGGCTCCATCCATTATGGCAACTTGCAGATGTGGCTGCAGGTCACAGAAGAGCGGCGGCGCATGGTGGAGCGGGGCTTCCTGCCACAGCCCTTGCCAAAGGACTTCGATGACCTTTGTAACCTGCCGGATCTCAATGAGAAGACTCTGCTGGATAACCTGCGCAGTCGCTTCAAACAGGAGAAGATCTACACCTATGTGGGCAGCATCCTCATAGTCATCAACCCCTTTAAGTTCCTTCCTATCTATAACCCCAAATATGTTAAGATGTACGATAATCACCAGCTGGGCAAGCTGGAGCCGCACATCTATGCGGTGGCGGACGTGGCTTACCATGCTATGCTGCAGAGTAAGCAGAATCAATGCATTGTTATTTCTGGGGAGAGTGGATCAGGCAAGACTCAAAGCACCAACTTCCTGATCCACCATCTCACAGCTCTAAGTCAGAAAGGCTTTGCTAGTGGGGTTGAGCAGATCATTCTGGGTGCCGGACCAGTGCTGGAGGTAAGAGCTGATTATATAAATTTAATATTTTACAAGTTTGTTGGCAATGGCTTTTATAGACCTATGAAAAGTCTTTTCAAAGTTTATTAAAAGTTTATTAGGTATTAATAATCAAAAACCGGGTACACCTTTTGTTGTGGGTCAAATTGTCCCACATTTGTTTCCATGCAATGTGCCAATAATCAACACTATTAAAAACAATAAAAGTTCATGCAAAAACAAAAACCCTTTATCATAACTTGTCAGTGACCAAAATATAAAATATGAGAAATGTAAAAATCCACATCTATTTTTATTGTTAGACCCACAACTATTGTTCAAAATTAGCTGCAAAGACACAAAATAAAATTGTTTTTGTCATGACTATTTGTAGTCGTTATTTGCACACTGAGATGCAAATAGTATCTAACATTATTTGTACTTAGTCTAAGAAGTATTTGTTGTTTATGTTGTTTCTCTGCATTTTTGTTATGTCTGGTTTTCTAACTCCAGTGAGTGTAAAATGAAACGGCAACAGTCTGGTAATTAAGGTCCATAAAACTAGCAACCAAAAAAAAAAACAAAAAAAAACATTTGTTGTATTTTTTTGATAGTAAAACTCAATTAGATAAAAAAAATAAAATAATATTATTTAGTGTTCGACAATCTGCTGTGAAGGTTTTTTCTTTTCCTTTTTTTTTCTTTTTCTTAAACCCTACTTTTTGCTGGTTTTCAAAGTGTTGATTTTTGGCATGGAAACTAATTTTTGGTCAATATGACCCCAACACAAATGTAATATCAAAAATTGTACAGCCTTCCAAAGCACATCTATGTGTTCAAAAAATAAACCATTTAACCACTTTTTGAAGCAATTCGAAAATTTAGAGTTCACATCAGGAAGGTTAATACCATTTGGTAGCAAGTTATAGGTTTGAGCTTAGATCTGATCTTTAGGAAACATTAAGTTCTGTCGTAACCCACTGCAACGTGTCTAAACATTCTTTCTGTTGGTTGCTTGGTTGATATTCCTGTCAGGTCATGCTTGGTATCTGTATATTAAACACGTCATGTGTATATGGTTGTCTGTGATTGTGTTGCTTCATGCACCATTTTTAGTTCCAGTGTGAACAGAAAAACTTGTCACGCCAAGTTGTCATTTGTCTTGGTTAGTCTTTTGAATCCTGAGGCATTACCTTTGAGGTCTGAGAGCCATTCGCTCTTCGGCCTCTGTTTGAAATACCCAACGGCACACCTTTAATAAACCAAGTTATTGTTTTGTGTGCAATTGTCACATTCTTTGATTTGCTTCCAGTTTTGTGTGTTTTGTAGCCTAGATAACCTCTTTGAGTGATGATAGTTTAGAAAGGCATACACTAGGTCTTGCAATACAATGTTACAGTCATAATGGAGCCAAAAGAATGGGTTTTAAAGCTGCTCTTGTGGATTCCAGTGATGTCAGGAATTCCACATGGCTTTTTTCACCAAGACGCACATGATGCTGTTTTGATAACATTATCATAGTTACTGTGGTTAGTGCTTTTCTGTGTGTAGTTTACCGGTAGGGTCTTTTGTTACTGGAAGAGTGATACGTTAAAAGTCGGAATCAAAAGAATTTGTTTGCACACATTTATTAAAGCATACTTGAACCATAAGAGGCCAAGATAAAATCAAAGCAACTGCCTCTTGTGGCCTATTGCTTTAGCATGTTGTTGCCGGCATTTTATATAAGACATAATGTGCATTCATTATTAATAATAATCATTCAAAACGTAAACCTCTTTTGCCATGGAATGTACTTCATTATTTGGCAAGTCTCTGAATATATAGCTTCACTAATGTAGTTACTATTAATGTTCCACTGATATTCAGCTTTTATTTTGTCTCATTCAATCAGATTTTAGTTCTGTAACTGTGGGCTGTGATCTATTTTAAAATTGAACACTGTAAAATGTTGGTTCAACTAAAGTTTATTTAAAGTTAATTGAGCCAACTGAACTTTTTTGACCTTTTATAGTAAAAGAATATTTAATCCAAAAATGAAATGAAATCATGTCATCATTATTAACTTCTTTCTTCTGTGGAACACATACAAGGAAATGTTTAGCAAAATGTCTGAAGTTCTGTTTATACATCATGGGATCTTGCAAGCTCCGAAAAGGAGGGAAAAAAGCTACATTTTTAGATCCACATTATAGAGATAATGATAGTTTTGTGTCAGAAATTTTTCTCTTAAAGCTCTTAAACCTTATTTGCTATCCAATTGATTCAGAAGATTTGCAACAAAGTGCACAAGTTGTATAGAAGACTTTTATGGTACTTTATTAGTGCTGGACAGCCTCCAGTTATTGTAAGGTAAAGAACGGCGGTGTCAGAATCATGGCTAAATATGTTTTATGCACAATATACTGCTGCTTCAACTGGGACTACAGTATATTGACAATACAGAACAGCTTTCAGTGCCTTATTGATTCTAACAAAATTGTTACTACATAAAATATTAATTACACATTCTCATTAAAACTTTATTTTATTGCGCAATTCCTGAAGGCAGGCGTTCCTGCACAGCACATATGCCGTCTCCCTTTTTTAGCTCGCAGATAAAGCTTGTTAGAAGAGTACTATGAACTAAACTGGTTGTGTCAGATTAGTGAGATGCCTAAAATGTGCAGTGCATACTTGTAGAAATGGAATTTTATTTGTCTATTTCAGTCTAAAACACTTGATATAATCTGACTTTTTGACTTGCTGTCCGCATGCTTAATGTTTAAGCATATGGGTTAATGTCCAACCATCTGGCACAGTTGAATGGCTCTTGAGTGGGGAGAATGGGTTTTAATTGTTTGTAGAGTGAGATTGTGGATCTGCTCATTACTGATTAATGCAGAGCATGTGGAGTGGCCAGGCACACAGACGTCTCTTCCTCTTTACTCATATGGAGGTGACGCATCTGTCATTCTTTCTAATGACAACACTGCCGGTTTATACACACACTCTGTGCCCGAAGCTCTTTAAGTGCAAGGGAGTTAAAGGGTTAGTATGTTTTACTCACCCTTGAAGCATCCTAGGTGTATGTGACTTTCTTCTTTCAGATGAATCCAATCGGAGTTATTTTAAAAATTGTCCTTGCTCTTCCAAGACTTTCAGTGGGGGTAAGTGGGTGTTTGTTTTCCACAGTTCAGAAGACGTGAAATAAAGTGCACACATCTGTAATAAAACGTCCCTCACACGTCTCCGAGGGGTGAATAAAGTCCCCCTGTAGTCAATCCATGTGTTTTTGTAATATAAATATCCAGATTTAAAACGTAATAAACTATTTTTTTCTCACATCTGCTGACTGTGGGATGCAGTTCGGAACAGTTCAACCCAAATATTCAGATGTGTGCAGCGCATTTTACAGCGGACTGTTTCCTGAACCTGGGAGAGTAGCCTACAATGATGTCTGTGCACAAAGGCTGTTTCTATAAAGTGGGACAATTCCAACTTTGCAAGGACAGTCTGGCACTTCTCACTCACAGTCTGTAAGTACGTTTTCATATGTAAAGAATTTGCCACTGATGATTCAAATGCAAGTTTTGAACAGTGTAGAGTAGCGCTTGTTGTTTGTCGTTTCTCCGATCACAAATGCAGACATGGTTTTATGTTTACACAGCATGATACGCAACGTGTAAAAAGACAGTATAAGTCATTATAATCAGTAATTATGTCCCCACTGGATCCAACAAATGCCTCGTTTATGATGAGGTTTATTGTTTTTGTCTCGTTGCACAGCATCACAGTATGGTAAGGGCCGTAACATTTCCGTGACACGCTTGAGGTATTCGGCCAATCACAACGCACTGGATAGCTGGCCAATCAGAGCACACCTTGCTTTTCAGAACGATGAGCTTTGTAAAAATCAACGTGTTTCAGAAAGGCGGGGCATAGAAGAGCAACAATAATGTGTTTTTTAAACCTTAAACCACATAAACACATTGCATTACACTAAATACAGAGAGAGCATTATTGTAGCGCGGAAGCACATAAATATAATGCGCGCGGATTTCCTTTGCTCTCGCACAAAACCAGACGCGCGCTCTCAGATACATGCTGCTCATGCCCAGAGAGAGTGCATGCACTTAAAACGTCTCTCCTCTCACACTCGTGCATTATATTAATGTGCTTTCACGCTACAATTATTTTGTAAAGACTTAAACTGAAGGTGGAGAACCTAAGACATATCTGTCACCTCCTAAACATTAACTTTATGCTGGAAACTAACGGTTTTATGGCCAAGCACCACTCATGTAATTCTTAAGAAAAAGAATTATGTTTCTGGATGTATGATCAATGTGCATTGATTTGAAGCTTAATTTTTGCAAATGTTAAAGGGTTTGTTCACCCAAAAATGAAAATTCTCTAATTATTTACTCACCCTCATGTCGTTCCAAACCCATAAGACTTTTGTTCTTCGAAACAAAAATAAGGACATCTCTTCTTACACAAAAGAGAAAAATTTGTAGTTTTTGTTTTCTTTACACACAAAAAGTATTCTTGTAGCTTCATAACATTACGGTTGAACCCCTGATGTTACATGGACTATTTTAATGATGTCTTCCTTACTACCTTTCTGGGCCTTGAACGTAGTAGTTGTGTGGCCGTCTATGCAGGGCCAGAAAGCTCTTGGATTTCATCAAAAATATCTTAATTTATGTTCCAAAGATGAACGAAGGTCTTACAGGTTTATAATGATATGAGGGTGAGTAATTAATGACAGAATTTAAATTTTTAAAAAGTTTTCTTTCAGGCACATTGATGTGATGCAGCCTGTTCTTCAAGGCCTATAACAGAAGTTTAGAAAGGCTTTTATGTATTTCTAATTGGCAATGAAGTGTTGCCTTGGAGTTCAAACGCAGGAGCTTTAATTTGTATGCCACTTTCTTCTTCTTTAGAAGGCCTTTGTTATGGGTATAATCTTCTCTGAAGCTTAACGTTTCTGCTCAAGTGAGAATATCAGTTTCAAAGACTCATCTCATGCTGGCTTTCTGCCAGAGCAGTAGCGTGCTGTAGTAGTGCTGCTGGTATCTTTAGTCATAGAAGTGTTGCGTTGTAATGCATCAGATGGTTAGTAAAGACTTCAGTTTCAAGTTGTAGCCACACAATGAGCCTCTTAGAATCAAATCAAATAATTGTACAGAATATGTTTGAAAGCACCTTGTGTGTTGAAAGGTTTCAGTTTTATTCTGATAGTACAAGTTTGAAAAATGTTCCATAATTATTTTTGTTATTTGGACTTTTGGTTTAGAAGTAGTTAACTTTCTGGTCGTTAGATTTCTCTGATGTCGTTTTCTACAGTCCAATTTTCGCAATATCTAAACCTTGGCACAGTCCTCAGTTCTGTAGTTAACTTGAGTAATTCAGTGGGTTTAAAGGTATTTGTGTGATTGTGTGACGGTGTGTGAGGTAAGGGTCTCTGGGAGTTTGGCAGGCTGCTTGGGTTCGTTTCCAGGCCTAAGTGAGGCTTGGTGTTTTTCAGTCCAACCGAAACATTTCAGCTAGAACCGTATGAGAGTAAGCCTGGGTCACAGCATGGCTGTTCCTCCTCAGCAGACTGTAATGAATCTTTAATACCTACTGTCATTAGTCTTAACGGGCTGCTGGGATTAATGTGAATCACTGCTAGCACTGGATGGGGCGGCAGAGTTTGGGGATTTACTGTATGTTAGTATTCATTATCCTGGCAGAGATGTTCTGGTATTTATTAAAGCCAACAGTACTTGATCGTTTCGTTTTTATGGTTTTAAAAAAAAAAAAGTGTTGCTGAGCTTTATAAAGTTGTACAGTATGTGAATAAAAGATGAGGCAAATTAAGTCCAGCTTTGTTTTTTAATACAGTCAAATTATGTTGACGTGAAATAATCTGAAAATATTACATTTAAATTTTACGTAGTGGAAACTCCAACCTGAACTTATGTTACAAGGTCGCGATTTTGAATGTCCACCTCCTAAACCTAATCGTCATTGAGCTGCAAGCAGATTGTGTGAAAACCATACGAATGAGATTGTAGAATTTTTTTTTTTTTTTTTTAACACAATCATAAACCCAAATTATGGGTTTTTAAAAATAGGCCTAGTCTTTTATTACATAAAGGATTCACTCAAATATTGTCGGATTGCTGTTTTTATAATTTATTTTTGAAATTATATATTTGGAGAAAAAGAGACAACATTTTCTGTTCCCCTTAGAAGCACTTTGTATAGCTATTTTAAGCACAAAAGGCATAATCTGTGAATATTTATTTTACCGTGTATATATCGCTTGGTAGCCCTCAGGTGTCTCAAAATTTTAGCCTGAATCTTCTTTACAGATGTGATCCGAGCATGGTAATGTACAATGCCACCTCTCACAAACACAGCTTAGATTTGTCATGTAGGGTCACTGCTATTCAGGATCTTAAGTGGTAAGAGTGAAAGGGTTAAGCCAGCTCTTCTGTACTTTATCTATCAAATCAGTTAAAATTGGTTTTAATCAGTTCTCCACTGAAATCACTGAATCCTGTTGTAAACACAGGTGTCCTGATAAACCTTGTCTGAAGTGCTGGGCAATACATTGTCTGGTCTCACAGAGCCAGACGTCTGACTATCAGTATTAAGTCTGGTTCACATTGCTGCTGCTTCTGGCCAGCCAATCAGATTTTGCTCTTTTTTTCATTAACATTAACATTCTGCGTGATTACTGTGTTCTGTAGTATACCGATGTGATGTAATTTAATATAATAAAATCATTATTGCATGTTAGCATTTATTTTGTAGAATTTTGTTTCACCTGTTTTCATAGTCAGTATATTCAAGCTAACATTATCTGGACTGGACAGTTGAGGTCTTCACTGACCAATGGTCCTTCAGAACTGGGTAAACTTCTAAAGTGGTGAATAGAGACTTCAACAAGTATGAGTTTTACATTCCTGTTTGCTCAAATAGCAAAAGTGGGGGGAAAAAAATCCATGTAGAGAGATTGATCAAGGTAGTCAGAAGAGAGAGTGATGTCAAATTTACCATCACTCCTCCAGCTGTTACATTAGAAACATCCTTTTTAGTAGTGTTTTTTTTTAACGTCATTGTAATATAATTTAATGTTATAAATACCTTTTACATATATATATATATATATATATATATATATATATATATATATATATATATATATATATATATATATATATATATATATATATATATATATATATATATATATTATAAACAAATAAACTATAAAATAATAACTTGCTGGAACTATAGCTAGATTTGCAATGTTTATAACTGTGGAAACGCACCATCACAGTCTGTGAAAAGGATCAATCCTGCTTGCATTCCCAGGGTTCCTGCATGCCTCTCTGCAGACCTCTGGTCCTGGTGTGGTTTCACTCCAACACAACAAACTGTCAGTTTCTCTCAGTGTGGTAAATCTCGTCCACTCTGTGTGGATGTGACTCACTTTTTTTTTTTTTTTTTCAAACATCATGAAGCACTTGTGCTTGCATACAAGGAAAGAAAGAATTGGAAAGACTTAACTTTTGTAAACTGAATTGCTAGTAGGTCTGACAAAGAAAATGGCAAATCATTAAGCTCATTCGTTGTTGGCATGGTTTATTACTGTTGTAAAAGTCCTGACTGACTGTTGACTTAGTTCACCTAGATGTTCAGACTAGTGCATGAATTGCATTGTTGAACGTTAGATAGTAAACACCCAGGCCATGCCAATGAATGGCTTTCTTCTCCTTACAGCTGTGCCTTATGTATACAATCAAGTTTTTACACCATGTATTGTAGTGACGAGAGCATGACTAGTAGTTAAGATATTGTGAATGGTGATGAAGGCTGGTATGGGATTTAATGATCTCTTAATATTGATTGTATAGAATTTTTTTTTTTCTTTTCCTGAGTAGCACACAAAACATAAATCTCAACGTTAAAAGCATGTCCTATTTTAAGTCTCATTTTAAGCTATTTTGTAGCCACAGGAAATTGTAAATTACACATATGCAATTTAGGAATGTCACATCCTCATTCCAGCTTTTACAAACATGTCGAAATTCAAAATGATGATACAAATGTTTGCATTTAGCAATAGCGTAAGAAGTCTGTACTTGTAAGGTTTTTGTAATATTGCTAGTGATGTGTTAGTGATGTTAAAGTGTTTTAGTCAGACACAGATGTTCAGTGTTTGTGAAGGCCACACTTGCATTATTCTTCAGCATCTCCACACAGAATAGCTGCCATTAAATGGTGCACCACCCGAAAATGAATATTCTGTCATCATTTACTCCCCCTTACGTTGTTCCAAACCTGTTTGAGTTTCTTTCTTTTGTTGAACACACACACAAAAAATATATTTTGAAGAATTTTGCTAACCAAAAATTTTCATGGTAGCCATTGACTTAAACCTTTAAACCTTAAGTTAAAACTTTAAAGGAAATGCCACCCCAAAAATGAAAATTCTCCCATCATTTACCCTTATACTATTTTCTAGAAAATTATAGTTCTGTCCCTATAGAATACAAGTATATAGGTGCCAGAAAGTTCCAAAAAAGCACATGCTTCTTTCATGATGGTTTCAGGGTGATTTCAGATTTTACTCTTACTCTAGGTTGTTTTGAAGTTTAACAGTTTAATGAAATGGTCACCAATTATGGGATGGCAGTGCAGATCCAGACCCAAGACCGTTCCACCCAAACTGAATAATTTCTTGTACATTTTCCATATTTTACCATGTAGTTCTGAATACAGAAAACATGCACACTTCTATATGTTCTATATTAAAAATATTTTGCTTTCATAAAATGAAGCCTATTTTTGAACCATTACAGTTTTTGCATTGTCAGATTAATATGTTCCATTTTTCCCAAGAATTTTTTTTTTTTTAATTTACATACATCAAAGAAAGAAATTATCACACAAATGAATATTAAGCAGTAAAACCATTTTCAAAATTGATAGTAAGAAATGTGTCTTGAGCACCAAATCAGCATTATAGAAATATTTCTAAAAAATTATTTGTAGAGAATTCAGCTTTGCCAGTGCCATGGATTTCCGTACTTTTAAATAAATTAAAATAGAATTTGTAATAATTCTTCACAATATTACAGTTTTGCTCTGTTTTTGATTAAATAAATGCAGCTTTGGTGGGCATAAGAGACTTCTTTCAGAAACATCTTATGTACTATATTTATTGCTTTTAGTTGTGTTTATATTGTTCCTTATTTATGCTCACCTAATAAAAAAGAAAGAAAATCATATTATTGCATAGTGTAATATTACGCAGTTTCTATAATGAGACTGATACTGTAACAAATGCAACACTATATTACTACTAAATGTGCTCAGTTGTCACCAAAATTATTGCACATTGAAAAATATCCTAATGATTGTAAACTTTATGCTACTAATTTGTATTGATCTATTTTTGGATTCTGGAGTGAGATATGATCTGGACATTTGATTGTACAATGTTATTGTTCAAACCTTTGCTAAGAATGAAACAGAAACTGAATTTAGTGGAACATAAATTAAAAACCGACATTCCAGTGTGTTTTTTAAGTATGTTTTCATTTCTACTGCAGTCTGCCCTCATTAATGTCTATATGTCTTTATGCAGGCAGCATGAGTCACCTGCAGAGATGTTTCATAGTTATTTATAAATATAATTTTTACAGTGGCAATTATTTGCATTTTGCTTTGTTTGCATTGGCGGTTGCGGTCAGACATTTCCATACTGGTCACTGAGAGTTCACAGTGCACTCGACAGATACCTGTAACCCTCAGCAGGACACTGGAGGGAATCCCTGTGTTTGTCTCATCGTCACAGCTAATCAGATTGGCCTCCTTTCTCAGAGTTCCAAGTGGGATGTCTTACTAAAGTATGTTGGTTTCCCCCTCCCCCAGCCACCAGCCGGCCCCATGTGATTAATTTGGGCTGTGTTTCTGGTCACCACCTGTTTCTTAGCAAGCAAAAGCACAGAACTGCAATGCAGCCCGAAAGCTGTACTGTTTACAGTTTTAGCCCACACTTATGCAATGTGTGTACATTTAAAGAGATAGCAGACCCCCCCCCCCCCCAAAAAAAAAAAATCTGTCATTGTTTTCTCACTCTGTTGTTTTCATGGTTTATATTGTTCTCCTTTAATTGCCAAAACCATTAATGTTTAACAAAATGGCTGTGAAATTCTACAAAATAATGTGTTTTTGTTCCACAGAAGAGGAAAAGCATGGGTTTGGAATGGTATTAATGTTTAAAATCTTAAAGTAGTTGGTTACATTTCAGCAGAAGAAATTAAGTTTTAAGTGAAAGAAATTTACCCTAATGTCATTCCAAACTAGCTCCATACAATGAAGGTCATTGACGTCCAGTGTTGTTTTGGACTCCATTGACCTTTATTGTACTATGTGGAAAAACAGTCAAATCATTTTTCAAAAGATCATAACCTGAAAAGTGAAAAAAAGAATAAGAAGTCTTCTTCACATGTACTCTTTATTCTTTAATAATTAGTTGAATACAACTTTGTGCAGCTCGCTTGATTGAATTGTGAGGGCAGTGTGTTGCTGTTCAGAGTGAATAGTGACGTTTCTTGTTGGGAAATGCTCCAAACTAAATCATGCTGCTGATCTTTAGAGTTGGACAGAAGTTTGTGGACGTGATCCAGCCCTGCCCTGTCAAGTCTGATAACATGGCTTCTTTGGATTTCTAAGATGTTTAAGGCTTTATAGGGATACAGTAGGCTTTTTCTTTAGACTTTAAGCCATCTTGAGGATCTGTTAAAGACGAATGAAAAAATCTTGCTAATTTAGTCAAATCATGGGAGAATTATTAGACTGATAATGCTGCCATATGTACGGTCATCTGTTTCAGTAAACTTTGAACACCACTCATTGGACATTTCACTTTGAAAGTACCAGAAAACATGCATGCATTCTGGGATTCCTTGCTCTACTGAAAATGCTGCCTTGAAAACAAGACTCCCATTCTACACTAATAATAATAATAATACTGCTTTGAAAAGTAGCTTTTTTCCTTTATAGCTCCCTTTTTGGCCATTTCTTAAAAGGTTGTGGGAGTCTTTACTCCTGGTAAACTGCCCTCGGTTTGAGACATGTCAGGTAGACAGTTTATGGAGATCTGTGGTTTATTTTTCATCTCCTGTCCGTTAGGAGGTGTATGCTACATTCCTGGATATGTTTGGGAAGCTAGTCTTCACTTTCTGCTGCAGTCTGGTCTGGCTTTCCTCTTCCTGCTCCCACACGTGTTCACAACCTGTCAACGTCTTTAGGCCGTAGCTGTGGCTATTGTTTAAACAGGGTTGAGGGTGTGTGCAGTTTAAAGACCGCAGCCATCAACGTAAGAGCTCATTCCTCCTTAATGTGCTGCTGACTAATAGATGAGCAATGGAACATCGTGCTTTAAAACTCAAGTTTACACCCACCGACAGAGTATTAACTACACACCCTTTGCTCCTTTACCAAAACACCTACACACACTTACACAGGGTGGGAATGACACACAGTTGCTTCTCTTCACTAGCACAGAAACATCTAAATTATATGTTTGGTGTTGCCAATTTATCACTTGTTCTTTAAGCGGTAATTCACTTAAAAATTCTATCATTTACTCATGACAATTACCATGTTGTTTCAAACCTTGTATGGCATTTTTACTTCTGTGGAACTTGAAAGAAGATATTTTGAAGAACACTGAGGTGCCCAATGACTTTGAATCAAGAAAGTCAAGTTTGAAACAACATATAGGTAGGACCATATGATTTCTGCAATGCGGAAATGTGGACAGAATTTTGGAATCCAGTATTAAAAATGGAATTTACTGGATAACATAGAATTTCATTTGATGCAGAAATTAAAAGTAGGTCAGTAGTACATGGATTAGTGTCTGTGAATATTAAGCAGCAAAAACACTATTTAAACATGAATCCTGCATGTTCTGTGTGTCTCTGCATAAAAGAATGGTGATGCTCGGGGTTGTTTTTTTAGTACATGAACACATGAACATAATCTCTAGAACTGCTCTGAGTCACTTTTTTTATGAGCATTTTACCATTTCTTTTGAGAAAAACTATCAGCATATCCTATACAAACAGAAACTTAAAGGTCTTCAAAGCAACCTGTCAAAATAAAAGCTTGGTTTAACTTGAAGATACTTTTTTTTTTTTTTATCAAATCTAATAGATGCTTTATATTTAAAAAAGCTTTTGATTATTAAAAAAAAGTTATGAAAACATTCAAATGGAAACCAGAAAATTACAGAATATGATAAAAATAAAACTGAATTTGAGAAACAAAATTCTCAAATGCATTTCATAGGGCCTTTAAAATATTACTTTTTTATAAACTTTTAACAATTTGCTGTTAAATATTGTAAGTTTCATTATCTCAATTAATTAGACATGCTTTTTAATTAATACAATTTAATTTGACGATTAAAATGGGGACTGGAAAAATAGAAAACAGAATTTTGAAAAATATAAAATAGAATTTGATAGGACCCTATATTGGGTGTTTTTAATTTTTGTTTGAACGCTGTCTTTTAGGACTCTAATTCAGCATTTTTATTGTTAAGTTTTAGTAGTTATTTAGATTTAAATGTTCATTTAAAGTTTGTTTTGTATCAATATCAATAGGTCTGGTGTGAGGTAACTTGTATTTACCCAACTTGTGTGTATGTGTGTGATGAAGGGGTTATCATCTGTTTACTCAGAGATAAGCCTGATTATAAAGGGGCAAATTTACCTAATACTTGAAAAAAGCTGGGTCACACTCTTGGTCACTTTGATTTGTTTGATCAGAGTTGGGTCTGAACATTCCTTTTACACTTGGCCACATACAGTAAATGTGCCTCTGAGTTATATGCTCTCTTTAAAACCGTTCTTTCAACCATGTGTCTCATGATCACTCATTGATGATACCCAAATGTCGATTTGTTGATGTAGTCCAGGTTGGGTGGAGTATAGTTTACATAATATGTGGACTGAACAATCAGATGATAATGACCTGAAAGTAGAATTGCTCTAGAACATGCCCATGCATGAGCTGGACAAACCTGAAAGAATTAAAATGTGTTACAGTTGTTGTCAAGCCTTATTTGTGATTTTACGCATTGAAATTCGGATACTTGTTGTCAAATTACAATTTTGATTCCGCCTATCGATTCCTATGTGCTTTTTTTTTCTTAATCTGTGAGGACCCATCCTAGTGATCTGCCAGGACCTTGCTCGCTAATCTAAGCGCTTCAAAGTTTGACTACATTTGCGATCAGAAGCCAGAAAAGCTAAGTATAATATCTGTGACAGCTAAACAATGTTGCAAGAGAGGTGTCACCACCAACATGACAAAGCACTTTAATTTAATAGATTGTTAAAGGTTGCAAACACGATTCAAACACCAATGTGATTCTATTCCTAAACTACAATGATTGATCTGTTTCATTCCTCAACCTTTGTCGTGTGTGATCAATGTTGTGATCACTAGGTTTGTCCGTGCAGTGTATGATCACACCAGTGTGATTTGTTTGCACTGCCATTGACCTGAAGAGAGCAGCTGTCTTTCATGAATTCAACCACACAGTATCATTATTTCTGTTACAAACATTCAAATCACTGAAGTACAGGGGAAAAAAGTTTATAGTCCAGATATAAGCTCTCATGGGTACGGTAGTGACTAAAATTGAGTAAATCAACTTTTGAAAGTAATTTGACACTTCAAATGAAGATTTATCATTTACTTTATGCCAGTAGGTGGCGAAATGGGGCTTTTAAAATGTATTTGTCTTTGAATCATACAAGAGATTCGTTCAAGAAGCTTATTTATCCAGTAATTAAACAAGTACATATTGAGTGAGTCATTGAATCATTTATTCATAAATTACATGTGATTTTGTTTAGTTGTCTAATGTTTTTTCTTCAGAATCATGAGAGAACCATAACCTCCATTGGGGAAAAAACTCAATTTATCCAGAATCTTGCAGTTCTATTTTGCTGTTGATTTTTGTTCATGGTATTCAGCTCCAATAAATGGTATGCAAAAAAGAGACACAGGATAAATGTTTGATATCATAATTTAATCACATTGGAATCGAAACTGGGAATCGATAAGCAGAATCGAAATCGGAATGGGTAAAATTAAAATGATACCCAACCCTAGAGCCCTGTTACTCCCACTACAATTTTGTATAGCCACACCCTTGATTGACGGCATAAGGTATGGGCTCTTTAGCCATTTCAGCTTGCCAAGATCTGTCTGTCTGACTTGAAAATTGGCCTTTTGTTCAACATCATATTTAGGCATAACTACTTTGTATGTTCAACTATGTGCCTCAAACAAAACTCTTGAAGATATATTTTAATGTTTTTAATCCTAACCTGCTTTCACATTAACCATTACTTGCTGGGTTTTAAAAAATTTAAATCTTAACCACTGTGACTGGTTTGCTGTACTGCTGTACCAACGTCAGAGTCTGGGTGATGTAATGGCAGCCAGAAACAGAAGTGCACTGTGTAATGGGTTCACTGGGGTTAGGCTTGCCCTGGCACCAAACCAGCACCGCATGCTCCAAGATGCCATTCTGTTGGCACTGTGCCAGAGTCTTGCTTAAAAACACATGCATGCATAACTCTGAGACACTCTGAGGACTCCACAGGTCCCATCTGTCTGCTGGTATGAAGGAACGTCTCTGAACTATGACATTAGCAGTGTACAGCTGGAGCCTCCTGTTTGAAATTCTCATTGGTCAAGGGATTCCTACAGAGTGTTTCGCAGAAGTTAACTATGCAAAAATGAAAATCAATCAATTTCATCATTTACACACCCTTTTTACGAACCTATAAACCATCTTTGTAACAAATTAAGTTATTTTTAATTTTCCATTCCACCAAAATGCTTTGTCTGTTAGGACTGTAATTCAGCATTTTTATTGTTGAGTTTTAGTGCTGTGAGGGTTACTTCATGAGCATTTGACCATTTAAGACAAACAACTGTAAAGGTATTCACGGCAACCCGTCAAAATATAGTCTGGTTTGATTAGAAGACGTGCCTATTAATATTTTTCAGTAGAATGTACATAGCCTACTAATATTACTTAAAAAAAAAAAAAAAAAAAAAAATTTTTTTTAAGGAATAATCACACAACATTTGTTCCATGTTTTAATTTTAATAGTAAATCCCCTTTGTTTGCCAAAAAATAAAGTTTGCTTAATTTTCAATAATTAAAAGATAAATGAAATTAATGTTTTATGGCTTCATTTGATAACCAGAAAAATGTAAATACACAACACAGAATTTCTGAGGAAAAAAAAATTCTTAAGATTACTTTAAGAAAAAAATGAATAAATTAAGTTGTTTTATGCATTCAAATAATTAGACATGCTAAAACAAAGAATTTGGGAACAATTGAAAATGTGAAAATGTACAAGTTTCATGATTTTAACTAATTAGACATGTTTTTTGATTAATAAACGTTAAATTTAACTATTAAAAAGGAGTCGAGAAAAATTTAAACAGAAAAAAACAGAATCCAGAAAAATTAAAACGGAAAAATTTGGAATAAAACAGAATTTAGGAAAAAATAAAACGGATTTCATAGGGCCCTAAAATTGGACCAAAAGGAGATCGAAATCCCAATGTGAATATGAGCTGTAGGTTCAGATTTGGGTAAAGAAAAAAAAAAAAGAAGTTCCAAGTTCTATTAGCACCAAAGAGCATTGATAAAACATGACTTTTTGGAGTCAAATGTCATTGCTTACTAGTTTGCAGATTTTGCACAAGCGGTTTACTTTTGAGAACTGCTTTTTCGGTGTGATTTCATGTCTGTCTTTGATATCCAAGAAACAGCTATATGCATTTATCACAGTAGTCACATTATTTGTTAAAAGGGATAGTTCACCCAAAAATAAAAATTTCTGCGATTAATTACTCACCCTCATGTCATTCCAAACCCATAAGACCTTTGTTCATATTTGGAACACAAATTAAGATATTTTTGTGGTACTCTCATGAGCATACAGTGGAGACTGACATGGAAGAGAAGAATTTCTGAATGAAGTCATTATTTTTGTTTTCTTTGCATTAGTGGTGTAACAATACATGTATTCGTACCAAACAGTCACAGTACGGACATCTCGGTTTGGTGCATGAAGCCATACAACGAATACAGGCAAGTCACCCTCAATCCAGAAGGGGGTGCCCGCAGTAATGCAACACTGTTTGATAACCACCAGCGGAAGAACAGTGAATGCCATGAGTTGTGCAATTGAAAACAAAGCCCACTAGACAGTGACCATGTGCTGAACATGTCTCTCAATGACAATGGAGTATATTTTAAAGGCTCGCACACTCAACTTTTTGCGAAATGGAAATTTGTGCTCTTGTATCCTACCTCTCTCATTCGGCACAAATCAAAATTTGCGATGTATCCAAATGCTAAACTATTATTTATTATGTAAATTATAGGCTTTGTACTTAAGTCACGTTCCAACAGTGACACAGAGGCAGGCGCTGATGTTTGGTTCACTGTATTTCATTTTGATAAAGTACAAACTGCTCTGTCAAGTTAGCAATGCTGTTAGCAATGTTTTGTGTGTGTATGCACCAACGCGATTACTGCAACTGTTTCCTTATACCAGCAGAATCAACTTAAAATACTCCTATTGTCTTAATAACGCATCACTGTAAAAGGTCTACTTCTATTTGTGTACATTCACAATGAAACCAAAACATTGTGCTTTTGTAAAATAAAGAAAACAAATAGGATGTAGCTTTCTGCCTTTTGAGTTTCCTTTCTGTGAACAAATTAAGCGTTTCACAAAAATGAACTGAAACTCACATATATAGGCCACGTTTCGTGTTGTACTGTTTTTTTTCCCTTGTTTATCTGTTAACTAAATCAAATATATTTCAAGTATTTATTCCTTGTGCTGCAGTTTATATATATATATATACATATATACACATATATATATATATATATATATATATATATATATATATAAAAAACATTATAATTGAATGGAATATTTAGTATTTTCACATCTAGGTGGAAAAAATTGTAATTTGTACTACTGTCTGTTCAAAGTAAATGAAAAGAAACCTAGCATAGTAGATTTTTTTTTTTTTCTGTTGTACTGAAATCGTATTGAAACGTGACCCCACTTGAACCGAGGTATGTACCGAACCGTGACATCTGTGTACCGTTACACACCTACTTTGCATACAAAAAGTATTCTCGTAGCTTCATAAAATTACAGTTGAACCACTGATTTTTCTGATGTGTTTACATGTTTCTCAGGAGTTATGTTGCTGTCTATATGCAGGGTCAGAGAGCTCTTAGATTTCATGAACGAAGGTCTTATGGGTTTGGAATGACATGAGGGTGAGTGATTAATGACAGAATTTTCATTTTTGGGGGAACTATCTATGGTGAACTAATGGTGAATTAATATGGAGCCCTGGTTTTATTCTTCTAACAGTTAGTGCTCGGGTTCAGTGCTCACACATGTATGCTGTCATCGATGGTTTAGTCTCAACCAACCTTCTACCAGCTTCATAATCGATACAGTTGATGCCATCTGACACACTGCTGCTGTGTATCAGGGGCAAGGTCACATTTTCCCATGTGAATGGTTCTAAACCTATCATTTATTATGTAGCTTAGAAATCTGCAAATCCTTGTAAAGGCCAGTGTATACTTATTGGACTCGGTTTCATGCACAGCTGTGTCTGCACGTATATATATGTATATATATCCCCTTATGTACAAATATACCCCAGCGACTTAAGACTGGTTTTGTGGTCCAGGGTCACATATTTATTAATTGTAATATGTAATCACAGTTGCTTAATTATAAAGCACTACGATAATTATTTTCCCCTTATGTATGCTAAGTATTAAATTTACTGATATATATATATATATATATATATATATATATATATATATATATAGATATATATATATATATATATATATATATATATATATATATATATATATATATATATTGACATAACTTAAGGAATTTGACCAAATTTGACCAAAATGTCAATATCAGTACATACTGTTTTTGTAAGGGTAGAGGTCTATTTTCAGCTACACTTTTGAAAATGTTTAAATTCCACACAATACACACAATGCTGTAGTTCCTCTGTGCGACAAAAGCTAAGTGTTAACGGATAGCAACTCTTTGATCCAGTCCCCTTGCAACATTATCCAAATCTGCATCATTTTGTGCTCTCAGATGCACAGCAGGAGGAAGAATAGTGTTGGTCAGATGGGGTCACTCTGCAGGACAATGTGCTCTTGTTTCTCGTAGGCCGTTTGGGCTGGTGGGTGACTGAAGGAATGGAATAAGCACAGTGTGAGTGAGTCAGTGCTCAAAGGCCGGTTAACTGCCTCTGAGCACTGGAACAATGCTTTATCTGGACCACTGCACTTCACAGCTTTTGGAAACAAATAAGCAGTCACCCCTGTCCTCCTCTTTTACTTCCTCCCACCGTGACCTTCCCCCAGCTCCAATTCACATCAGCGTTATTCTGAACATGAGCCAGGAACCGGCATATGGTGTAATGTCTAAAGGATATCACATAGTCATTTGTCAAGTTGATCTACTGATATCTAGGGATGAGAATCTTACTGCAGGTGGGCTTGTTTGACTTTGGCTGGTAAGCAGCAATCACCCATAGCATCCTAGAAACCACATAGCAATTCTGGCAGAAATTATGCACCAATTCTTCTCTTGTTTTGTCCTATAACAGATACATAGCCAATATTATGAATCTATATTACATTTTTAGATTATGATTTAAATCTTAAAATGGGCATTAAATCAACCACTAAATAGTCTATTTTGACCAATACCAATCCAATAAATAAATAAATAAATAAATGCAATTAAAAATAAATAATGAAGATATACTATTGTAAATTTCTATTTTGTATTTAAAACACTAAAATTTAAATGAACTAAAATTTAGCTACAATAGTGACCAACTTGGCATGCATAAAATAAGCTTTCCATTGATGTATGGTTTGTTAGGATAGGACAATATTTGGCTGAGATACAACTATTTGAAAATCTGGAATCTGAGGGTGCAAAAAAATCTAAATATTGAGAAAATCGCCTTTAAAGTTCTCCAAATGAATTCTTAGCAATGCATATTACTAATCAAAAATGATGTTTTGATATATTTATGGTAGAAAATTTACAAAATATCTTCATGGAACATGATCTTTACTTAATGTCCTAAAGATTTTTAGCATAAAATAAAAATTGATAATTTTGACCCATACAATGTATTTTTGGCTATTGCTACAAATATACCCCAGCGACTTAAGACTGGTTTTGTGGTCCAGGGTCACATATTTATTAATTGTAATATGTAATCACAGTTGCTTAATTATAAAGCACTACGATAATTATTTTCCCCTTATGTTTGCTAAGTATTAAAATTACTGATATTTTGCTATTCTGAATGCAATTAAAAGTAAAACCTTAAAAATCAATAATGAAATTAGCCATTACAACAAATTTTTACAAATGTAAATATAGGGGAAATGAGCATGCACAATTAAATATCCAATATCGATCAATACCAATCCATTAAATCCCAGTATTGTCCAGTAACCTTTATGGTATGGATATGTTGTGCATCCCTACAGCCACACTAACACTCCAGTATCATGACAATGGCTTTTGCATGGACTAGGAACATCTACACTCCAAAAAAGGCTGGGTTAAATACAACCCAGTTCTGGGTGAAATATGGACAAACCCAGCAATTGGGTTGTTTTGACCCAGCGGCTGAGTTAAATGTTTAACCCAGCCTTCTGGGTAGTAACCATTGGGTTAACCATAATTATTGGGTTTGTCCATATTTCACCCAGCGCTGGGTTGTATTTAACCCAGCATTTTTTAGAGTGTACATTTTCTTCAGATCTAATTTGATGTAACTATTTTGCTTGTCACTTATAATGTCAGATGTAACATTTAGCACCCTAAACTATCAGTGTCTGTTTAGAAGAGAAAGAATGGCCGAGCTAGAGTTGTGTGCGGTCTAAACAGTGGTTTGGGGTCATGCTGTTCAGCTGTCAATAACGGATGGGGTTATTGATGCATTAGAAGAGAACACAGTCCTAATAGCCTCAGTCTTCCTGTCTGAAAAGGCAGCACCCCTCATTTCTGATTAATGGATCATTAGAAGCCAGAGCTTTATCAGTCACACTGCTGACAGTTAGCAAAACACCCAGAACACATAAGTATTGATTTCATGCCTGTATGAGCCAGTGAAATAGTGTTGTCTGATTTAAAATGTTCCTAACTGGAAGATAACTAGGCTACTTCCATGTTGTTCATGAAGTAAAATACTGCTTAAGGCCACTGTATAGTAGTGTAGTCAACAACAGAAAATAGGCAGCTTGGTCTTCCCTTACTCTCTTTTGTATGATCACTAAAGGTACTTGCTGTTTGTAGCGTGATGATTTGATCTAAGGTCAGTTAATATAGCATTTTTAGGTCCTAATGGACACATTTCCAGTTTTTAACAACATTCAGCTGGGATAATGTGATTTCCTCATCACTAAGGAAACCTTTCCAAGAAGCCTCATGAAGAAGAGAGAGACGGCTCCCTCAGTGAGTTTTCCTGTGGCCTCTGAAGCTGAAGAGCACAGCTCACTCCTGTTACATCGCCTTGAGAAGACAGTACGCCATTGTTTGCTGCGGAATGCACAGGGAATTTTGTGTCCAAAAAAAGGAGGCTTAGCTTCAACCTGACCCTTTCATTGTTTATTATTCATGTTTCGTCATACTTTGTTGTTTAGGTCAAAAAAAGTCATTTGTGTCAAGACAAAATTTTAATTTTGGGATGATCACTCTTTGAAAGTTCCATATGAAATTCTGTCTCTCACCCACTTAAGAAACAAAGTACTCTTAAATAACACAAGTCAAAAGTTCAGTTTTAAATAAGAGACTATTGGATTGTGTGTCTGTGTGCATGTTCGTCCTTTTTTTTTTTTTTGTGGTTGTTTTTCTCACATGACTCTCTTGAGATGCTTCGGTGCAGCTGGAATTAGGAAATATAATGCCACACGTACTTGCATACTGTATTGACCCATGGGAAAATGTTATACATTTTAAATATGTGTTATGTAACTTTTTCCAGATCAGTAATAGTTCAAAAATACATTTAAAAACCAATTTATACATGTTATATGTCTTGGTGACAATGTGAAAAATTCAGGGCATCCAGATTCATAATGAGAAGAAAAAAGGTCTTTAAAATGATTAAAGTTAATGTGCAAAAATATACAGAAAAAAAAAACAGCTTGATCATTTGATTCAGTAGGTAAAATAGATTTATTAGTTTATTATGTAAGTTGTAAGACGTCATGTGGTACAACCCCTGCAAAAAATAATTATGAATTATTAACTCTTGATTTTGCATAAAAATAAATAAAATAAAACATATGTAAACTTGCATGTATTCAAGGTGTAAAAAATACACCCCAAGAAATTCTTAGTCATTTAAACTTTTGATTGTAATTGGTGTAAAAGGTTTTCAAAGACATATGAAATTAGTATGACTTCAAATATTTAATTTCTTACGACTCTGTATGCATTTAAACCTTTGTAACCTATGTATTTTCTTTATCTTGGATGAGTGAAAACCTCCCCGTGTTTGGATACCAAAAAGGTTTGCACAATGCTGCAGTATATGGTCCATCACCTCTGTCATATTGACTAGATAAATATGATCAACATCAGTTGACATTTGAGAGTCTCTGTAAATTGTCATTGAGCTTGTATGGCTCTGACTCTCATGTGGTGACAGCAGCTGTTTGTGGCCACCCACATCCCGGCTCGGTCATCAGCTGTGCTAATTTTAGGCTCTTTACATGTCAGGAAGAATGGTAAACCTCCAGGCTTTCAACGCAAAGACCTTGATGGGAATTTGACATAAGTTTCCACCCAAAGCTTAAAAACAAACCCAGCAAACCATCTATTAAGCATTTCTTGGATCCTCTGTGCACCTGTTTTGAAAGAATCGTTCTGTAAATCATCAACAATACATTCAAGCTCTTAGGATAAAGTATGCCTGAATAAGGGGCTAAAGTCTCTGGCCTCTTTTTACTTTGTTTACACAATTTCATAGCTGTTACAATGAAACGAACACAGCAGTATCTGTGGTATGTGCTATTGTAGTCTTGAGATACTGAGCCTGTTATAAGTATTTGGGCAAGTAACTTCTGTGTTTTAGTGAAATAAATCGGCCTAAAATGAAAATGTTTTTATTTACTCATGCAACCCTCATGTTGTTCCAAACCTGCATGATTTTTTCTTTCTTTCACACAGCACCAAAACAAATGTTGACCTGGATCTTCATGATCCTCTTTGCCATGCAATTATAATGTGGTGATGCTACATGAAGTAAAAAACAAACAAACAACAACAAAAAACCATTCAATTATTTTCCTTAAAAGTTGTCTAAAATAGTGGCTTTTGGGTTCTTAGCTTAGTGGGCTTATTAAGGTCAGTGCCACTGTTCCTGATAAGCATTATTTCAAATAACTCAAGAACTAAACAACTACACTGTAATAACTAAACCAATAAAAAGGATGAATTTCACTTAAATTAAGCAACGAGCTGCAAAGCATTTTTAATTTATTTTATTTCAGTTGTAGTTGTGGCAACTATTTTTAAAAAAAAAAAAAAGTTAATATGATTGTTGAAGAAGCATTTAAAAAACTACTAATCTAACTTTAAGAAATAATTTTTCACAGCTAAATAAAGTCCACTAAACTCAAAATTGTTTAGCAGTTGGTTGTTGAGTGCATGACACTAATCACAGTAATGGTGACTTAAACATATTTATGACACCATCAAAACCCAAAGTAGTTGTTTTGTCTTTTATTCTTATAAAATACAATTAAATGTACACATCCTCATAACTCCATGTTTTTACCCAAACACAACATTTTTTATTAATTAAGTGCAGATTGATTATCGTTATGCCTACCCAACCTTCTGCTTAAATATTTCTCCAAAAGACTTACTTAGTAATACATGTAACAGTATTGGGTTCAATGTGCTTAGTGTTATAAAGCAAACTCAAACGGTTTACTCTACAAGTAAATATATTATTTATTACTATATTTGCATTTTAATGAATACATTCCATATTTAAATATGAAAATAATTTAATCCTGAAATCAAGTCAAGACTAGCTGTGATAATCATAGTGGCAGTTCTAAGCAATAAATTATTGACAAAAAAATATATTTTTTAAAAAAATATATTTTTTTAAATAAGTGCTCTATTTGCGCAATTGGCTGTTTATTCACTTTTAAAAAGTATCTCTCAAACACGCTTTTTACATATGGCCTTTCTTTGAGGATTTTTTTTTTCTTATTCTCGATTTCTATTATGCTATTTGCACATTTTTGTCTGTTTCTTTTCTGTGAATGCATTCATGCATGTCTTCTGTAAAGCAGTTTGTTTACCCTTTTTAAAAGGGTTTACACAAATAAAGCTCTACTTACAGTGCTTGACATTATAAACTGATAAACACAAATCATCTTACATGAGTGAATTCAGCCTCAGGATATAATAATCAGTCATGCAAAACTTACAAATACAAAAACTGTCTCTTTATATTGTTATTGCCTTCAGACTGAATCTTGACGTAACTCATCAAATGTGCACAAACACACCTGTAGGAAACTATAAAGGCGTAAAAAGACTATATCCCTCAAGGCTAAGAGAAAACCTGATTACTAGGCCAACACAGAATCTTTTTTTCATCGCCTTTTCTGCACTGACTAGAAGACATCAAAGCTTTTAAACTGAGCTAAAAATACTTGAAAGACATTTCTGAAAATTCTAAATGGCAAAACTCAAAAGTTTTATATCAAACCGATATATTGCCTGATATTTGCACCATATAAAGCCAAATAAAATCAAATAATGATAGATAACAATTTCTGTTTTAAAAATAATTTTAAATATTATTGTTAAATATTATGACAAGAACAATTCCAGTGCCCAGTCATTGTAATGCCATAGTTGAGCAGGAAGTGAGGCATGGCCTTTGGAAGGCCCTGTGTTTAAAATATCAGCCACGCTAATTAACTCTGAATAGACTGCTATCACAGGGAAGTGTGTGTGTTTTTTGTGTGTATGTTTAGGAGAAAAAGATATTTAAAGAATACTTTGATAGTCACGCTTTCTTGTTGTGTAGCGTAAGTGTGAGAGGAAGAGCAGTCTGTGACAGGATGAGGGGAAGGATGTAGCTTTCAGCTCAGGGTTGAAGGAAAGCAGGCGAGTTTGAGCCATGACTCACAGACCACTGAAAGATAAGAGACTAAACTTCCCTGTGTGTGCTGAATGAGGGATGTCGTTATACACAAAACAGCTCTTCTGTTATTAGGTTGCCATAAATTCATTTTTTTTTTCTTTTTTCAAATACTGTATGTGCTCTTTTGTTTTGTTGTTTTATGGGCTCTGTGTTGATGAATTTTTATCATTGATTGGGCCAGTGATAATTCCAATTTTAATATTTAATATTTCTAAAATTACATTTTAATGGTTAAATTAAATTTTAGTAATTTAAAAAAAACATGTATAATTAATTGAGGTTATGAAATTTAACATTAACTTATTACAAGTTTAACAAAAATGACATTTTATGGCCCTATAAAATCTGATTTATTAAAACGAAAATGGTTAAATTTTAATAATCAAAAAGCATGTCTAATCATTTTAATCCATAAAACTTTATCAGTTCAATAATTTCTTTACATTTTTACAGGTTGTATTCATTTATCGGAAATGTCATGATTTAATACTTTTTAAAAAAATCAAAAACAGTGGCAATCAGTTGAAGGGATAAAACTTTAAATATAATTTAGCTTTTAAAATGTAATTTATGAAAATGTAATAATTCTTGTTATATTTTGGTAAACAAAGTGCTGCACAACCAAGGTCTACTGTTAAAATTAAAACATGGAAGAAAAATTATAATAAGAAAATAAGGGAGTACATTCTACTGTAAAAAATGTGTATATTTCTTCAAAAACTTAAATCTTGATGGGTTGTTATAAAGACTTTTCGGGGATACTCGTTCACACAGAGACTTCATATTTATATAGCAGTCTTTTTGCACTTTAATATTCACATACATAATCTGATTTATTCATTCAAAATTTGCCAAATTCAATGACATACCATGTTATAATGTAAATTGCATTTTTATGGCTGGATTCCATGACTGTGTCCTCATTTTCCAAATCACATACTCCCTCTCTGAAACTAACATGTGTTCATTTCTTCACTATAAATGGATAGTTCAGACTCTGAAATCCTATTAGATTAAGCACTTTTAAAGCTAATGTAAAAACATTATGCTGGCATCTGTGCAATGATTGAATTCTGTAATATGGATTGATTGATTAAACCGTCAACGTTTTAGGTTAATGTTTACATAGTAAAATAGTGGCTAAATTGGGATTGGTCTCTTTAATGGGCCTTTCTTTGTCTTGTTTTATGTTTTTTGTAATGTTTTGTTTTGTTTTGTCTTGTTTGGTTGATGTTTTTTTGTCTTTTGTCTTTTAATCTTAAATTGATATGAATGTCATGAACGAACACAACTTGTTTTATCTTTTAGCATGTCTCTGTTGTCTTTTGTTTTTATAAAAACCTCAGTTGAAGGCACTGATTTACAGTTTTACCATGGTTAAGGGTTTTTGTGGCACTCTGCTTTGTGTTATGCTTAACTGTTCCTAATCATGGTAAAATCACTGTAACGCTTGGTCTGTTGTGACTTGTTGCATTATATTACTTAATGGGTTTGATGTTTGAGATTAAACACACTTACTGTGAGAAATTCATCAAGGTTTGCAATTAGACTTGCTTTTGCTTCCTGTTTTTGGCCAGTTTTGCAGATGACTAATCTGGATGCACAGATGCATTTGCGTGCCAAGATTGTCACATAAATACTTAATGCTGGCTGATGTCAGATGTGTGAAGGCTTAACTCTGTGCAAAGGTTTTAATTGCATCCAGAGTTTGTCGTTATGCTGGGAGCTTTGGTGGGGGGTTAGGCCTATATAATTAATGTAGCAGACGTAGATGCCAGGGTTTCTGCAGTGCAGACGTCTAGGTTGTGTCCCAAATGTAACAGTCCCAAAGACCCTCTCCATATTGCTGGCAGATTTAAGAATATCTGGAGAGAAACACAGGTGCTGTACTCTCTAACGTTTAGGGTTTGTTCTGTCAGCGTTTGCTCTGGAGTACATATCTGTAGCACAAGAAATTTCATTTAATGATTTCACCAATGATTTCGCAAAATGCTTGGTGCTACTTTGAAATTAATTTGACAGAATTTAAAAGCTGAGACTTTATGAAACAATAAATATCTTTTGATAGTCTTAAATGTGATTGCTGTAGAGTGTCATTTCAAGTGGCATGTGAACCAAGCTTGTAAACTGTTTACTTCAGGAAAGCCTTATTTTTTACATTTAGAAGCAATAAAAACCAACAAAAGAGCAATAATATGTAAATGCTGTGACAAGTCTCAGTTAGTTTTTAGTAAACTAGAAAAAATATCTTTCAAAATAGTATTTTGCTAAATATATGCACAATATTACATATTGCATAAATACACAAAATCAGTCATACTGTAAGTCACACAGGGATATTTGTAGCAATAGCCAAAAATACATTATATGGGTAAAAATGATCAATTTTCTTTTATGCCAAAACTCATTAGGATATTAAGCATCATGTTCCATGAAGATATTTTGTAAATTTTCTACTATAAATAAATCAAAACTTAATTTTTGATTAGTAATATACATTACTAAGAACTTCATCTGGACAACTTTAAAAAATTTTTTTTTCTTTTGCACCCTCAGATTCCAGATTTTTAAGTAGCTGTATCTCGGCCAAATATTGTCCTATCCTAACAAACAATATATCAAGCTTATTTATTCAGCTTTCAGATGATGTATACATCTGATTTTTTTTTAGTAGAAACTTAATTACCGAGACTTGCCACTGCCAATACATCCACAACATGCTGCTGTGAGCATGTAGGAAATACTGCTGCTGCACATATAATATGAATAACCCCATAGCATACATGAATCACCTTGTAGAAGGTCTTTACAGGTGGAGCTGGGGATGGTGAAGGGTTTCTGAAGTGCACTGCCGAACTGCTACAGCAAACAAAGCCAGGTATTTGAATATTGAACAGTGAGCTCTTTGGCTACTGATACAGGACAAAACCAATCAGCTGTGCCATGCGACAATGATGTCATTAGGTCAGATTGAGTTAGACCTATCGGACTGCGCCATCTAGAGTTTCATACCAGAACTCTGTATATAACAAATATATTTTTTAAGATTCTTCTTGAGACCATACCTAGAAGTTTATACAGATGTAAATTCATAAATACACATTTGCTGGAAAATTGTGGAATATGGCGCAAAACATTATTGTTTTATTGATAGTTTTGGAAGCACCAGTTAGAGAGGGTTAAAAATCAGAAGGACTTGCAATAATAGCACTGAACCAACACACTATTGCTGTATTTTTACTAGTTATAGTGTTGACCTAGAGCAATGATATCTTGTGGATCATTATTTTTTTGGTTGTGTGTCTTTTTTTTTTTTTTTTTTTTTTTTTTTTTAAACAGTATGTTGGGCTGGGTTGGGCTGTTTTGTTAAATCAATGAGGCTCAGTGTGACCCTGAACAGGCCCGGTCACATACAGCGGCAGACTGAATTATTATTGACCAGAGAGCACAGCATTAGCCGAGCTGCCACTCCCATTACAACAACTGAATGCGTCCCACAGATAATCTAAAGACACTCAGGAGGATTGACTTCATTTAGGCCACTCAAAACACTCTCACACTCTGTAGTGCAGCCGTTTAGGGCTTCCTTTTCTGCATTTGCACTGTAATCCAGGAAAAATGTCCTATTTCTGGCATTGGCCAAGTGGTGAGTCACTTAGCAGTACAGCCTATAAGTCTGAAACCGAAAAAGGAAATGGGGAAAATGAGTGCTGTTGTAATTTTCTGGATAATCTGTACAGCATAAAGGGGATGACAGTGTGCCAAATATAATACTGTCCTAATGCCTTAACATAATGAAATTAAGTCATATATTACAAAATTAAAATCAACAATTAAAATGATAACTGAAAATGTAAGAAAATAAGGTTATCAAAATATTAATAAAACAATAGTGGTAAAAAAAGCATGTGATCGTTTTTAGCTGTAGTCACAGTCATAGCTTAGCAGTGATGTAGTGTGTTCACAGAGACAGTCATCAGTGGTCATCAGTTATTTTGGATGAGTTTAGGGTAATGCTGGCATTGACCTCAGAGAAATCACAAAGTGCTCAGGCAGGATGACTGTGTCCAGTGGTGTTAGTCAGACTAAACCCACTCCACCGCTGGGGATTTACAGTGTCCAAAACAGCCACACAACACGTTTCTAAGTAACATTTCTGTAGTCACTTTAGCATTTTGCACACACCCCCTCCTCGTGATACTATACATTTTTGTGCCTAAATGTACAATCCACCAACAAGCTCTAACTCAGAGGAGGGCGTGTATGCAAAATGCTAAAAAAAAAAAAAAAAAATACAAAAAATTATAGTAATAATAATAAATGTATATACTACTTTAAAGAAATTAAATATATTAAAATATATTTTAAAATGTTTAGAAAAATTAAGGTTGCATTTTTTAAATGTATTTCAAATATACAGTAAAAACACAATTTTATGTAATTATATAATTATAAAACATGATTGAAATATTACTGGTTTAATAGAACCTTTTTTATGTAGTGGAAAATAAAATATTGTCCTATCCTAACAAACCATATATCAAGCTTATTTATTCAGCTTTCAGATGATGTATACATCTGAATTTTTTAAAAATTACTGTTTTGTGGTCCAGGGTCACATATCTGTTTTGTGTTGTAATATGTTTTAAAATTTATTCTGTAAATTTAAAATAAATGAAATATAAAATGTAAACTAATAAAATAAATTCAAAATAAACCACTTACTAAATTTTTTAATTTAATTTTTTATTTTTTTAATTGTTTACCTGCATGTGTTGGGACCATTGACATCAAAGAACTGAACATATGAATGTTATGTTAAATTATTAAAATATTAACATCTCAGAAGATACGTCGAGTAAATATTTAAAGGTCAAAGGGGTTCAGCTGACAAAAGAACTGGGGAATACTTGACATATAGAAATAAACATATGCCATTACAGTCGCGCTTGGTTAAGAGAGGCACCTGAGACTCTGCAGGCCCCAAACACATTGCAAACTCTCTGCGCTCACACATGGAGAGGATTATGGTCTTATCACACTGACCCTGTTTTGAGAGTATTTCCCCTGTGATGGCTCTCTGGCCAAGAGATAATATTTACCTGATGCGGTCCATTAGAAGACGTGGAATGAGATCAGAGTGGGTTGTTGTTGTGTGTTTGTGTGAGTGACAGAATGCTCTAATGGTTTCATTTCTCAGCCCCTGAGATCAATTCACAAGCTCTTACACTGAACGCCCTCTGTAGAGCTCATCCAAAATATGTTTGCTAAACGTTCCCCTGTGTCTTGTGCCGGGAAAAGCCACAAACTTCCCATCCTGCTTTTGATGTCATTTTATTCTCAGTTCAATATGTGTCAGAGCGGATTTCGGTAATTGTGATGAATTTGGCTTCTCAGTCGTTTATTCACTCCCCCAACTTCTCCTATGAGATCAAGACCTTTAACTCAAGACAAAAGCCTTTTGTATTGTTATTTCATCTGTGGAGGATTTGCCGCTGCCAGTAAGCAGCAGAGCATGCTGGGGTAGAATACACCATTCCCTTTCATAGCAGGCCTTTCGCAATATATACACAGTCACCTTAATGTGATTTTTTTAAGCTAATATTATGTGCTTTAAATTCCAGCCACTTATTATTTTTATAGGAATTTTAAGGCTAATACTGCAAATGCCAAAAAGAGTGAACAGATCTGGGTTTGACAATATATTACAACCAATGTGGATCACCATCATCCACATCATGAAGACCATCATGAAATAAATATTTTAGTAAAATAATAACAACAATAATGGTAAGGACTGTCTATGTAACACATCAGTTTGGTGTGATTAATTATGAAAAAAATAATTATACACCAAGCCCAGAGACCTGTACGTCATCTTACATCGCATGCAGTTGCTGATGAACATGATGCAGGACGACTATCTGTGTGATGTAGCTTATTAGAATCTAGTTATATGCCCCTAAAATTCAAAATATAGGGCAAAACCTGCCCCTGTATGGATTTTTGTTGTATATTTATATCATATGATGTAGTTCAGCAATATCAAATCAGCAAGAGTATGTTGTTTTTTTACCGAATATCAACATGATTGCAGATATGATATTGATTTTATGCAACAGTTCAATAAATAAGTTAATGTTGTCACATTTTACACACAATATTGTCTGTTTTTTTTTTTTTGCTTTTTGTTTATTCAGTGCTTTTTACGATTCAAATCATTGCAAAGCAACTTTACAGAAAATGAAGTTTCCACAATATTTAGTAGTATCTTATCAGTGATGACTCTCAGTTTATGTGCATATGGCAGAAATGTATGGAAAAATCAGTTAAAGACGTAAACAAACAGACGATGAACACTATAAACAACAAAAAAAATAAAACACAAAAAAAAAAACAGAAAACATATAAAATTCTGTATGTTGTTTCAGGGTTAGCATCATCTGAGGTCCTCTGAGGGGTTGCCATCATCTCTTCTCAGGTGTTCTGGGTCCAGACTGGAGCTTGTGTAAATCCTAGTTACGCAAAACAGAGAAAAAAATAGAGACATACAGTAATTAGTGTAGCTGCTGTTCCAACCAAGTAAAATTAATTAGTTTAACCCAAGCTAAAGAATAATAATGCGCATTTGATCAGATATAACTGCAGTCCAAAATTATGAGATGCATTATTTGAATGCTTGGACAAAGAGATGTGTTTTTAATCTAGATTTAAACAGAGAGAGTGTGTCTGAACCCCGGATGTTATCTGGAAGGCTATTTCAGAGTTTGGGAGCCAAATGCGAAAAAGCTCTACCTTCTTTAGTGGACTTTGCTATCTTAGGTACTACCAAAAGTCCAGCGTTTTGTGACCATAGAGAGATGGATTGTAGCGTGGTAGAAGACTAGTTAGGTACGCAGGAGCTAAGCCATTAAGGGCCTTATAGGTGAGTAATAATATTTTGTAACTGATATGGAACTTAATAGGTAGCCAGTGCAGAGACTGTAAAATTGGGGTAATATGATCATATTTTCTTGATCATAGGACTCTAGCCGCTGCATTTTGGACTACCTGTAGCTAGTTTATTGAAGATGCAGGACAACCACCTAGCAGTGCATTACAATAGTCCAGTCTAGAGATCATGAATGCATGAACTAGCTTTTCTGCACCAGAAACAGGTCACATATTTCGTAGCTTGGCAATGTTTCTAAGATGGAAGAATACTGTTTTTGTAACATGGGAAATATGATTTTCAAAAGACAAGTTGCTGTCTAATATAATAGATTTTTGACTGTAGAGGAAGTAACAGTACAACCGTCTAGTTTGTAAATTATAATCTATGAGATTCTGTGTACTGTTTTTTGGTCCAATAAGTAATATTTCTGTCTTATCTGAATTTAATAGGAGAAAATTATTGGTCATCCAATCTTTTACATTTTCAACACACTCTGTTAGCTTAGATAATTTAGAAGTTTCATCTGGTCTTGTTGAGATATAGAGTTGAGTATCATCAGCATAACAGTGGAAACTAATCCCATATTTTCCAATAATATTACCAAGGGGCAACATGTATACTGGAAATAACAGAGGACCTAGGACAGATCCTTGTGGAACTCCATATTTTACTGGTGATAAATGAGATGACTCCCCATTTAAATAAACAAAGTGGTAGCGATCGGACAGGTAGGATCTAAACCATCTTAAAGCCTGCCCTTGAATACCTGTATAGTTTAATAATCGATCTATGAGTATGTCATGATCTATGGTGTCGAACGCAGCACTAAGATTAAGTAAAACTAGCAATGAGATGCAGCCTTGGTCTGACGCAAGAAGCAAGTATTTTGTAATTTTAACAAGTGCAGTTTCTGTGCTATGGTGGGGCCTGCCCTGAATCCTGACTGAAATTCTTCATAGAGATCATTTTTTTGCAGGAAGGAGCGGTTTGACAAAGCAATTGACAATTAACACTATAATAACTTTGTGGGTCATTTCTCAGCTCATATTGATGTGCAATTAATTTAATTCAATTGATTAGTTAATTGACACAGCATGAAATAATTAAATACAAAATGTAATTATTTGACAGCCCTGAAAAAAATGATGAAGAAAATAATAATAATAATTAATAATTAATAATAATAATTATAATAAATACCTGTTAGGAAGCCTAAATAAAATAACACGTTTATGTATCTAATTTCAAAGGCCCTCAGTTTTTAGTGCTAAAAATGCTTTTGGAAAACGCACACTTGTACATGAAATGTGAATCTCAGCAGACTTTAATGGCAGCTGTTTCCTGCAGTAACAGGAATGTTGAGTATCAAGAAGCCTGGCAGTCCATCCTCAATAATTTCTCCATGTCTGTTTAAAGTTTTTTTGGCTTCAGCAGGTTTGTGATAGCCGTGAAGTATTGCTGTGTCTGTGACTGCACAGGAAGAGTTGAGGTGACACTTTAACGGCTGATTTTTGTCCTCGTCTGACCTGTTTTCCTGGAGCGTCCAGGCCTCTTCCATTTAGAGTGTGTAGCAGATGATGTATTTCTGAAGCACCGTTCATTAATATGTCAGAGGAGTAACTGTGAAACATCCACTTGATGTTTGGCAAGTGCTGTTCATCATGAAAGGCTAAATAGACTTTTCCAACATGGGTTCCAGAGGCCATTTGTAAAGTTATCTCTGTGTTTGACATAACCTTTTCTAGACATTCAAGACATAGCTGGCTAGATGCGTCATGATGGCTGGACTGTTACAGTAGCTCATGGCTGTCAGCTATATGCCGCTGGTGCTGCCCTACCCAGAATTCCATTCGTCTGTGGCAGAACGGCTTGTCCTTGCTTCCCCTGAGAGCCGTAAAACCCACTCTGAATGTCTGACTCATAACAGGGTGGTGTGCGCCTGGCACACTTGGCTGTGAGATTGACCTCTGGAGCAGCCATAGGTGCCGGGAGTGAGCGCTGTCCCTTCAGGCGGACCTCGGGAGCTCGTTCCACTGAGGAATTTGTTCACTTGTGGCGTAGCTACAAATAAAGAGAGCGTTTATGTACAACTGAATAACTTTCTGCTCTCCAGACAGGCTCATTACAAAAACAGTCCGAAATGGGATGAATTAATTAATCATTAAAAACTAACTTAAATATTTTAATTTACATGACTAAATTCTGTTAGGAGCCTAAATGCAGTTAGCTGATACATAATTTTAATTTATGAGTTAAATAGTAATTTACATGATTCATTTTTGTGGAGGAAATTGAAGGAATATTTACAGTATTTACAGGTTTATGCAGTTAATATTTACAGTAATGGAAGGAGTTAATTGTGTCATTTTCTAAAATGTGTATGGATAATTTAGAGTGCATATGACATTGGATATACTTTGGAAATAGAGGACTGTAATCGCATTTTTATCTTTAATTGCATGTACCTTTAATTGCTTGGGATACAAAAAAAAAAAAAAAAAAAAAAAAAAAAAGATGGCTTCTTTGTGGAACGGTCAGGCAAGCATAGAGTGGAGCCACACAGTTTTTTGACCTTCTTTTCTCCCTCTCTCTTTTTCTTTTGTCGGTAATTAATCGTTGTTATTTTATGTAATATTCCTGTGCTGATGTTTTTTGATGCTAACTGAGTAAACGGATACGTTATTTCTTTTCACGAGTGGTTCTGTGGATTTATTGATGTGGATTCTGACGAAGGGAGTGGACAAAGCGTCAAGCTAGGGCTTCATTCAGTGGAAACCTACATTTTTGTCAAAAAACTTGCTCTGCACGGATTTATTGGACTTTGGAACGGCCTGACTCGAGACAAAGGACGGAAGGAGGAAACTTTCACGGTGAATCTGTGAGTTGTAGCTTTCCTTGCTCTGCTGTGGATGGTGAATCGAATCATGAGGAGCGCGGTTGATGTGCGCACATCCGTAAGAGAGAAATATAAATAAATAAAAAGGACGCCGTTCGGCTGAACGACAAAGTGGAACGCATTGCGTGTATGTTAAGCTCACCCTACGGTTTTGACATTTGCATTAAATAAGTGTGGAAACATTTGTTTGTTATGGATGAACAAGACAGTGAAAAACGGACAGTAAAAATGACTGAGAAGGCCGTGGAAGAACACAAATCTAGACAACTCCATGCACGCAGGAATAAGTTATCCCAGCTAACGAGCATGATAAAGCATATTGAGCAGTTAATGGAAGATGATGCAAACGCTGATATTGTTAAAAATAAATTGCGTGTGGACTTCAGTGGTTTGCAGCAAGAATTTTCCGACTTAAATGCTGGTTTGAGAAGATTTATGTCTGAAGAAGAATTCCTGGATAATCAAAAGAACTGGTTTGATCTTAAAAATAAGCCAATAAATGATTTCTTCTGGAAATGTGAGGAATGGATGAAAGATGTCATGAAACGCTCTGAGCAGGCTGAAGAGTGTGATAAACACGTAATGCCAACAGAGATAGTAGGTCTACATCCTCAAAAAGCAACACGAAACGCTCAAGCAGACCTGGATCACGATGTGGAAGTGTGTCATCATCATCTTCAGTCAGAATAAAGGCAGAAATGGAGCGTGCTTCATTAAAGGCAAAGGCTGCAGCTTTAAGAGAGAAGCTAGCCATAGAAAAAGAAGAAGCAGATTGGCATGCAGAAAAAAGATGTAGGGAAGCTCAGCTGCAAGCAGAAGAAAAACGGCGAGAGGCGGAGTTTGAGGCTGAGCAAAAACGAATAGAGGCTGCGATAAAGGCTAGAAAGGAGATGCATGCAATGCAGACCGCTCTTGCTGAGTCAGATGCAAAAATGGAAGTTTTGCAAAAATATGAATGCACACAAGCAGCCGAGAGCAGTATAGAAGCTAATGAACAGATCTCTGAAACAAAGGTGAACACCATCTACCAACCACCAACACAGCACACACCCCGCCTACGTCCAAACTTGAAAACAAGGTTCATCTTGCAAGGCTGCAAAGAACCCGGCCTGCATCGAACATGGACCTCAATGATGGACCAGTGCTTAATAATTTATGCAAGGCTATCTCTCAGCAAGTTGACGTCACTGAGTACCTTGTGAAGAATCACAAAGCCACATTACTCCCTGAGCTCACCATTCCAACGTTCAAGGGCGATCCGCTTGAGTATAAATCCTTTATCAGGTCTATTGAACACGGAGTTGAAGATCGCACTGGTGACAGTCGTGATCGCTTACAGTTTTTGTTGCAGTACACAAGTGGACAACCACATGAGTTGGTAAAAAGCTGCATTCACATGGAATCCTCAGCAGGTTATGCTAAAGCAAAAGAAATGCTGAAGGAGTTTTATGGTGACGACTACAAGATTGCAGAAGCCTACATAAAGGAGGCTTTGGATTGGCAGACAATCAAATCAGAAGATGGCGCTGCACTGCAGTCTTTCGCATTGTTTCTCACAGGCTGTTTCAACACAATGACTGATATAAGCTACATGGAAGACTTGGACAACACAGCTAACATAAAGGCACTAGCTAACAAGTTGCCATACAAACTCAAGGAAGCTTGGAGAAAGTCTGCGTGCGACCAACAAGAAAAAACAAAAAAAAAGGTGAAATTCAAGGATTTTGTCGAATTTGTCAACAAGCAAGTTAGATATTTACTTCACCCACTCTATGGGAACATACAAGAAACCACCAGGCCAAAACAACCAGTACAACAGAAACCAAACTTAAAATACGCAGAGATACTCAAACCAAAGAAAGTATTCACAGCGGCTATTGTCTCTTCCCAAACTGAAAATAACAAACAAACAACGCCAAAAACACAAAATGTCTTAGTGGATGCAAACAGCAAGCCTTGTGTTTATTGCAAGGGAGAGCAACACAGTCTTACAGTCTGCAGAAAACTTAAGAGCAAGCCGCACAAGGAAAAGATTGACTTCCTACGAAGCAAAGGTCTGTGTTTTGCATGTTTGAAACATGGTCATATGAGTAGCGGCTGTAAAGAGAAAAGCCAATGTCAAGAATGTTCTCGACTGCATCCCACACTGCTGCACATAAACAGTAAAGGCTTGCGAGAAGAAGCCACAAGCGAACATTGTGAGCAGCAATCTGTTTCAAGTGCCCTTGTACACATGAAAGAAAAAGTCACCGGGGCCGGTAAGGAAAACTGTGTTCTTTCGATCATTCCAGTATGTGTCAAAGCACAAAAGGGAACCAAGGCAGTGACAACGTACGCATTTTTGGATCCAGGTAGCTCAGCTACTTTCGCTACGGAGTCTTTAATAAACCAGTTGAATATGAATGGACCCAATACAAGCATCTTGTTACAAACAATGGGGAATGAATCTATTGTCAACACTTGTATTGTGAATGGAATGGAAATCAGTAGCTTGGATGGCAATCACTTTATTGAACTTTCAGAGGTGTTTTCACAGAAAAACATCCCTGTAACCAAAGACAATATTCCCCGCCAAGAGGATGTTGACAGTTGGCCTCATCTAAAGGAGGTGAAACTCCCCACTATCCAAGCAGAGGTTGGATTACTCATAGGAGCAAATGTTCCCAAGGCGATGGAGCCACTGCAGGTGGTTAACAGCATGGATGACGGCCCATATGCCGTGAGAACAATATTAGGCTGGACAGTAAATGGGCCACTCAGAGGTGGAAGCGGTATGAGGGAGACAAACACATTTACAGGAGTCACCACCAATCGTATTTCAGTAGCCAAACTAGAGGAGCTCTGGCAACTGCAGTTCAAGCAGGACTTTCCTGATGCTGGACAAAATGAAGACATTGAAATGTCCAAAGATGATCACCAGTTTATTGACATGGTGTCTCAGTCCTCAAAACTTGTGGATGGTCATTACAGTGTTTGCCTGCCGGTGAAGAACAAGTCATTATGCATGCCAAATAACAGATCAGTCGCAGAGCAACGTGCGTTGAACCTACGGAAAAGATTCTCCAGAGATGTAAAGTTTCATACTGAATACATTGCATTTATGGATGACCTCCTCAAGAAAGGCTATGCAGTGAAGCTGGATAGCGTTGAATGTAAGCCTACTGAGGGACGAACATCGTATCTGCCTCATCATGGAGTTAGACATCCTGTTAAGCAAAAACTGCGTGTTGTTTTTGATTGTGGAGCGAGCTTTCAAGGAACATCGCTGAACCAACAGCTCCTGCAGGGACCGGACCTAACAAGCTCGCTAGTGGGGGTCCTTTTAAGGTTCCGACAAGAGACCGTGGCGGTCATGGCTGACATGGAGGCTATGTTCCACCAAGTCAGAGTCAGCAATGAAGACACAGATTTTTTCCGGTTTCTTTGGTGGCCCGAGGGGAACTGCGAGCAGGCACTTGTCGAACACAAGATGTTGGTCCACATCTTCGGCGCAACGTCTTCACCAAGTGTTGCTACTTTTGCACTTCAGAAATGTGCTACAGATTTTGAGGATGAATTTGGTCAAGAAGCTGCCAAAACAGTGAAGAAAAATTTTTATGTAGACGATTGTCTTAAATCAGTTACAGATGAAGACACAGCAATCACCCTTTGTGCTGACTTAAGGACCATGTTGGCAAAAGGTGGATTTCGACTAACGAAATGGTCGAGTAACAGTCGAAGGTTGCTCAACTCCATTCCTGAAGAGGAAAGGGCCAAAGGTTTTCAGGATTTGGACTTGGATGAAGATAACTTGCCAATGGAGAGAGCATTGGGAATTCAGTGGTGTGCTGAAACGGATCAGTTCAAGTTCAAAATTAACCTCAAAGTTCGACCACACACTAGGAGAGGCCTGCTTTCCCTCGTCTGTTCCATTTTTGATCCGATGGGTTTTCTTGCTCCAGTGGTACTGCCTGCCAAAAGAATCTTGCAAGACTTATGCCGGCAGAAGTATAGCTGGGATGAAGATCTGCCTGATAACGTCATTAAGAGTTGGAAAAGGTGGATGTCTGGATTGAAACAGCTTGAGACCTTTGGAGTTGACAGATGTGTTAAGTCAAAGCAGTTTGGTGTGCCAGTCTTTGCACAGTTACATCATTTTGCTGATGCTAGTCAAGACGCATATGGAACAACAAGTTACCTACTGCTACGCACTGCAAGTGGTGAAGCTCAATCCACCCTGATTATGGCAAAGGCAAGGGTTGCGCCCTTTAAAGTCTCCAACCATACCAAGAATGGAATTGACTGCAGCCACAGTTGCTGTCAAGATGGACAAGCTTCTGAAGAAAGAGCTTGAACTGGAACTTAACGAGTCAATTTTTTGGACAGATAGCACGGCTGTGCTGAAATATTTGAACAGCGAAGGCACAAGATTCAAGACTTTCGTTGCCAATAGGATCACAACAATCCTGGAGCACTCTCAGACTTCACAGTGGAGATATGTGAATACCAATCTGAACCCTGCTGATTATGTCTCGAGAGGACAGACTGTTTAAGCGTTCTTGAATAATGAAAGCTGGCTTTCAGGACCAAGTTTCCTGCTCTGTACACAAGACCAGTGGCCCAAAAATCCAGATTTTGGAATGCTGGACATTGAGGACTCTGAGGTTAAAAAGGTAGTTGAAGTGCATGTTATTCAGACGCAAGAGTCCAAAGATGCTATGGAACAGTTGATGACCTATTACTCATCCTGGACAAAACTAAAACGCGCTGTCGCCTGGTTTCTGAAATTTAAAGATTTGCTTAAGGAACTGAAAGCAAAGAGAAAGGAACCAAACTCACATGGAGAAAACAAGAATTAATCAGTTCAAGAAAGCTTTCAAAGGAACGCACCTAACCTGTGAAGGTTTGACTGAAGCAGAAAGAGAAATTGTGAAATACTCTCAAAAACAAAGCTTCAAAGAAGACTTGAATATGCTAAAGGAACATCAAAGGGTAAAGAAGAGTAGTTCGCTCTACAAGTTGAACCCCGTACTTCAAAATGGAGTCATTAGAGTCGGTGGAAGGATGAGCCGCGCAGCAATGCCAGAGGATTCCAAGCAGCAAGCCATCTTATCAAAAGATTCACATATCACGAGGCTTGTGCTGAAGCACATTCACGATGTTACAGCTCATGCTGGGAGAAATCATATGTTGGCACAACTGCGTCAAAGATTCTGGGTCCCCGGAGCAAACGGCGCTATTAGAAAGTTCTTGTCCAGGTGCATCAGCTGTAAGAAACTACACGGAACTGCTGGTAAGCAACTCATGGCTGATCTACCAAGATGCAGGGTCCTGCCTGACAGTCCTCCATTCACAAGAGTCGGTGTTGACTACTTTGGTCCATTTTTGGTGAAAAGAGGAAGAGGGCAAGTAAAGAGATATGGTGTCATCTTTACATTGTCTTGCCATACGAGCAGTACATCTGGAAGTAGCATCTTCACTTGACACTGATGCATGCCTCAATGCAATTAGAAGATTTATTGCAAGAAGAGGACAAGTCAAAGAGATGTACTCTGATAATGGAACCAACTTCAGGTCGGCTAACAGTGAGTTAAAAAAATCAATAAAAGAATGGAACACCAGCAAGATAGCAAAGAACTTGCAGGAGAAGGGAGTTCAGTGGCACTTTAATCCGCCAGCAGGTTCTCACCACGGAGGAAGCTGGGAGCGGCTGATCCACTCGGTGAGAAAAATTCTGAACATCTCCGTGAAGGAACAACTTTTGGATGAAGAAGGTCTCCATACCTTACTGTGTGAAGCTGAGGCCATCATAAACAGCAGGCCAATCACCCAGGCATCTTCAGATCTCAATGATTTAGAGGCCTTAACGCCCAACCACCTGTTGTTACTCAAGATCAAGCCTGAGTTACCCCCAGGAGTGTTCAGCAAGGAGGACCAGTACGCTAACCGCAGATGGAGGCAAGTCCAGTACCTTGCGGATGTCTTCTGGAAACGCTGGTGTAAAGAATATCTTATGCAGCTCCAAGAATGTCAACGATGGTCCACTCCTGGAAGAAACTTCAGTGTTGGTGATGTAGTGCTGATTGTGGATGATACATCGCCCAGAAATTCATGGCCACTTGGAAAAAAATTGTGGAGATTTTTCCTGACAAGAAAGGCTTCGTTCGTCAAGTGAAAGTCAAGACTAAGAGCAGCGAGCTTTGTCGCCCAATAACAAAGCTATGTCTTCTTCAAGGATCTGAGGACAATGTATAGACTAAACGGTTCCAAAGGAAAAACCCTGTTTCGGACAGGGCGAAGAACAAGAAGATTTCTTTAGATAGTCTGTTAGTTAGCATGTAGGCTCCTTTAATTTAAGTTTTAAGTAATTGTTTCAAGGACATCGATAACAATTAGGGGCCGGTAATGTAGGAGCCTAAATGCAGTTAGCTGATACATAATTTTAATTTATGCGTTAAATAGTAATTTACATGATTCATTTTTTGTGGAGGAAATTGAAGGTAATATTTACAGTATTTACAGGTTTATGCAGTTAATATTTACAGTAATGGAAGGAGTTAATTGTGTCATTTTCTAAAATGTGTATGGATAATTTAAGAGTGCATATGACATTGGATATACTTTGGAAATAGAGGACTGTAATCGCATTTTTATCTTTAATTGCATGTACCTTTAATTGCTTGGGATACTCTGACGAAAAAAAAAAAAAAAAAAAGGAAGGCTTCTTGGTGGAACAGTCAGGCAAGCATAGAGTAGAGCCACACAGCTTTTTGAGCTTCTTTTCTCCCTCTCTCTTTTTCTTTTGTCGGTAATTAATCGTTGTTATTTTATGTAATATTCCTGTGCTGATGTTTTTTGATGCTACCTGAGTAAACGGATACGTTATTTCTTTTCACGAGTGGTTCTGTGGATTTATTGATGTGGATTCTGACAAAGGGAGTGGACAAAGCGTCAAGCTAGGGCTTCATTCAGTGGAAACCTACAGTGGGTTTGTTGGCTTGTCAAACATGTTTTTTTCCTGCCTTGTTTTTCTGTAATAGCATCTTGTAAAGCCTGCAATGAATATTTTTAAAATGATTTTTATGGCAACTTAAGGGTCTAAATCTAATTGTTATTACTGCAATATGAAACAAGAATGTTATAGGCGGGTTATTTAAATTGTAAAGCATGCATATGCCAGGGTTAGTTTTTTTAATGGTTTTCAATGACAGCCATATTTTAAAGTGGGTTTCTGTTGAAAATTAAGTCGAAGTTAATTAGCAAGCAAATAAGATTCAACTAAATTTTCAGCTGAAGCTCACTTTGACATAGCATATGTATTTCTTTTTGATATATTGAATTTATTTATTTCTTTTTCCCTTCATTTTAAGTGCGCCTCCTTTCTTATGCTGCTTGTTTTTCTTGTGTTCACAGGCTTTTGGCAACGCTAAAACAGCCCATAATAACAACTCCAGCCGTTTTGGAAAGTTCATCCAAGTGAACTATCAGGAAAGTGGCACAGTTAGAGGGTAAGAACTGCATGAGTCTGCAGTCTTGTAGAGGTGTTTGAACCCCTGTCTAATTTGGTGTTTGTTCTTATCCAGGGCATATGTGGAGAAATACCTGCTGGAGAAGTCCCGGCTCGTCTATCAGGAACACAATGAAAGGTATGAGATGATTTGTTGATGCTGTTGAATATTCATTTCAACAGTTGAGAAATGAAGTCAGCTGCTGAATTTAAATATTTTGTAATTAAATCGACATTATTATACTGGACTAGACAACAGTTTATTTAAACTCGAGAGAGTGTAGATTTGGTAGAAGCTCGTGAGGAAATAAATCCAGTAGTGAACATGTGGGAATCATTTCTCCACAGTGTTCAGTGTTGTCAGAGTAATTTTTCAGCTTATATGTGTGAATCTCAGCTTTATCTTCTGGCTGTAGTCCCACTGGTTTCATGGCATAAGGGCTTATGAAGGAAACAGACCATAATGTCTTTGTTTTTGGGAGTTTGGTGTAAATCACAGCAGTCATACTGTACTTGAGTATCGGGGACATGCTTTTTCAAACTGAAACCAGCTTAGCATCGTATGATGCAAAACATGATAAAGTGACAATCAGTAAAGCTATCTCTTTGTCATTCTCAGTTTTTGTCCTTACCAGCTGGATCAATGAAATGACATTTTATATCTATCTATCTATCTATCTATCTATCTATCTATATATATATATATATATATATATATATATATATATATAGAGAGAGAGAGAGAGAGAGAGAGAGAGAGAGAGAGAGAGAGAGAGAGAGAGAGAGAGAGAGAGAGAGAGAGAGAGAGAGAGAGAGAGAGAGAGAGAGAGAGAGAGAGAGAGAGAGAGAGAGAGAGAGAGAGAGACTAAAATACACTAATACTACCATAAAACTACCATTCAAACAGTCTCAGAAAAAAAGGTACAAAAGCTATCACTGGGGCTGTTCAGAGGTACACATTTGTACCTAAAAAGTCCATATTGGTACCTTAAAGTTACATATTAGCAGTTTTGGGGGGAACGCTCAAGCGGCAACCTCCCGCTCTCTCGTGAAGCTAACAAGGAAGTGACTAGAACTGCAATTCTTCAACTGGCCGCTAGAGGCTGACTCCAAAAGGGAGTCAATCCCATAGACTCCCCATGTTAAAATGCCCAACTTTACAGCAGAAAAAACATGTTTACAGCCTGGTACAAACAATTATTTTGGTCTATATATCTAATTTTGCACTTCATGACAACTGTGAGGGGGGTGTATTTTTTTATAACTCCTCCGTTCAAATTTTATTAAGCCTTAAAGTTCTGCATAATTAAGGGTGTGGCCACGAGTGACAGGTGGATTGCCGCTGCTGACACTGCCGTCGAGCTAGTTGGGAGTGGCTTCAGCAACCAACTCCCGCATTTTTGCCCATTTTCGATGATCCGGGAGTGACGCGCGGTGACGCACTGGCAAGATGGCGACGGCCCGCTCCGCCCACTTTGAGCTTCAAAAATGCTCTTTAGGAAACAATGGGTGACGTCACGGACACTACGCCCATGTTTTTATACAGTCTATGGTAACGCTTTACAAGTAACGTGAGTTTTGTAGTCAGATAACTTTAAGTAACTAGTAAAGTAATGCATTAATTTTAAAGGAAATTTTTCGTTTTTCAAATAAGTAATAGCAGTTACTTTGTTTCCCGTGTATTGACTGACAGGTCTCATGTATATAAAATATAATTTATGTATTTATTCCCATTTTATTAACCAATGTCTTTGCTTCTGACCTTCGATGATCCAATTCAACTATACTAAGCAAAAATGACACATTTGTGTTGAACTTTCTTCTACTGCGTCATATTCTTCATGCAATTTGTTTGAGCTGCACCCTCTACTGAGGCTTATTCATTTATCTTTTGTTGTGTAAAGGGCTCTTACATTTGTAAAAGGAGAAGTTTTTTATGTTAAAAACAAACAAGCAAGCCCTGCCGAGCTCAAAAGTAACATAATGCATTACTTTCAATAAAAAGTAATGTAATTGGTTACTTTTTTAGGGAGTAATGCAATATGTTACTTTTGAGCTCGGCAGGGCTTGCTTGTTTGTCCCCAACACTGCATATCAGTACCTAAAGTATATATATTAGTATCTAAAAGTTCATCTTTTGAATAGTTTCTGCCACAGTGACAGCTTTTGATCCTTTTTTTATTGAGAGTACATACAATGACAGAATGCACTTCTTTTTTGATGAACATGTTTTCAGTTTCTGAATTAAAATTAACTTTTATATTTTTCTGAGGCAAAAATAAACCTGTAAATCTGTTGTGACTGGTTAAGGACCTTTTTAAGGTGGTAGTCAGTACATAATGCAAGCTGCTCCCATCTGGACCAAACTGTAACCCTTTATGTATTTATAGGCACATATGTTCATACTGCACCTGATGGTACATTGGTTTGTTCTTCCAGGAATTACCATGTGTTTTACTACCTGCTGGCAGGGGCGAGTGAAGAGGAGAGGACATTGTTCCACCTCAAAAAGCCTGAAGAATACCATTACCTCAATCAGGTACGGCCTGATACTGCTGCATGCACCATACTCACCATCAGTGACCCCATTTACTACTGGTATTAACATTCGTCTCATATGATCCGATCACAAGTGGTCAGCCGAGACACATTGCCATTCACATCTGGCGTTAACATGCATCTCCTGTGACCACTTGAGATCGAATTTTATTGAGGGGAGGGTCTCTGATTTCATGACCACTTACATCACTTACTATGTCAGTGTGTTACTGCATGTTGATGTCAGGCTTATGGAAGATGTTTTGTGCACATTTTTGTGTGGGCGTTTCCAAATTTTCTAATTGCTTGAATGTTTTCACTTCAAGCCTGAACTAGCTGCAACAGTAGACAGTTATTATGTTGTCCGTTGTCCCGGGTGCATCAAGACGCATGCATTTACATGAAAATAATTTATACAGTACAAAGGACACGTTGATGTTTCTCAACATCTTGAAAGGTGGTTAGAGAGATCCACCGTTTACACATGGAGCAGTCCACATATGACTGAATATCCTGGGATGTTTTTTTAAAGGCAAAAAAATGTTCATGCTGCTCATTCCCATACAATTGAAGTGTATGGTAACCTGGAGTGTATATATTTAAAAAGGCACTATTCGATATTCATTTATTCAATAAATACAGTTATTCAATTACAGTTTGGACATTCTGCTATAAAATATTGTATTGCTTCTTTGGTTTGAGTAAATTATGATTTTAGGGATCAATTATAGATTTTGTTTATCGATAAAACTATAGATTTGTATTTTTCTATCTTTGTAAATAAATAAATAATGCTATAAGTCAGATTTAACTTTAAATTGGTTTATTTTCTGTTTTTATTTTTGGTTAATGAATCAAAATATGAAAATGTGAGTGTAGGTAGACAGAGAGAGTTTTTAACCATAACTATACACAAAAAACATACAAAATAACTGTTGATCAGCACTTCCTGCATACTGAGGTGTCTTCTGCTCCATCTTTTTTCACCAAATCAGTGACCTAACTTTTTTCAGGTGCAGCTAGAGTGTCCCGCTTTAGTATGTAATGTCCTCTGACATGATTTTGTGCGACTGTAATAGCTGTTTTTTTATGGTATGTGTAGTGCTAATAAGATATCAATATTTCATTTTTTTCATCATAAGTACCTGTATATTGTGAAAGCCCTAGTCCATGGTGTACTGCCTCCGCTGTTAAAAATCAACAAAGCTTTGTTGACAAAATTGGATGGCAGCAGTTTTTTTTTTTTTTTTTTTTTTTTTTTTTTTTGTGGTGTGCCCTTGTGCAGTCATGAGTGCGTGTCAGGCAGCTGCTCTCTGAGGCCGGAGTCACTCTCACTGGACAAACAGGAAGGAGGGGAAAATGGAGGAAACAGATTCCACAGTTCATTCCTTTCAGCTGGCCCCGTGGTCTCGCACACAGAGACGCTTTAAAACCCAATCCCCCCACAGAAAGCAGCCCTGTGCTCCTAACATGCCCCTCATTTCCATAACACACACCTGCCTCATGCTTTTGTTTCTGTGTGAAAAGCTGTTGCGTGCAGCCGTCCGGTCTTTTTTTTTTTTGTGTGTGTAACTGTTTTGTCTTATGAAACCTTAAATGCTCAGGAATATTAACACTGCATGTGTTAATAACAGTTTTTGTCTAATATGTCTGTGTTTGTGTATCTTCCATTGCGAACAAAATTAGAAGAGCTTTCTCAAAACAGCTCAAAGCTTCAGTCTGATTGACTAGCTTTCACATCACACACTAAAAATATCAAAACCACTAGTGGTTGACTAGACAGTCATCATGACCCATTCCTACTCAATAATTTTGACCAGTGTTTGACAGTCGCTAGCAGAGGTCTTGGGGTTTCACATACAGAGGATCTCTGTTGTCTCCAGCCAAGAGTCCCTCTTTTTGTCCTTGATCTAGTGTGTCCATCTGGTGCTGGCTGCACACACAGACTCCTCTGTGCAGTTACATATTCAGCAGGAAAAACAGAAATATCAAGTTAGGATTACATACAAAAGTCCAGGGCTCCAGTGAGCTGAGAAACTTAATAAGGAAGAAACTTTAGAGGTGTGAATTCTTGTCATTTTTAAAGTACCCTTATAGTTGCTCTTTCTTAACTTCCGTCTCTAATGTCTTAAAGCCTCAAAAATGTGGAGAATTCACTTAAAAAAAGAACATTCACAGAAATACAAGCCAAGTTTTGGCTGTGGCTTGCAGATTTAATCTAGCCAGTTGTTTTGCTTTGCTAACAGTCAAACCGTTTTGGAAACTTGTTAGGCAAGAGCAAATACTAAATGTTGTTAGGTTTTCGTTAACGTTTCACAGTAAGGTTCAATTTGTTATTAATGCATTAGATACAACAAACAATCAACAAGTTTTACAGCATTTATTAATTATATAGAATACATATAAAATTAACCACGATTAATAATCATTGTTTTTCTTATTAGCTATTAGAATATAAATGTTAACATACTGTATACAGCCTTATTGTAAAGTTTTACCAGATTCTTTATAAATTAAATAATTCCTTAATTTTATAAACCCTTATAAAGGTTAACATTCATTTCTCCTGGATATAAAATTCACACATAACCCATTTCACGATCTGTCATCTCAGTGTGTGCCATCTTTTGTCATAATCTATTTGGTATATATGTCATTTTGTGCTTTCACTTTGTCGGAATGGAATACTAGCATACTATTTAGGTCATACTGTTCAGTATGCTATTTATTTGAATTTACTGAATTAATTTTTATTCCCATTTTTCTTTAGACAGTTGAAACAGTTTGTATTGTGCAGCAATAATGTTTCAAACCATGGGATGCTGCACTGAAAAACACTCTAATTTGCAGTCACATAATAAGTTAAGAAAGACATTTAACTTGCAGTTAAAATTGAATGATCAAACTGGAAATTGGAGATTAAGTCTATTGCATTATGGGATAACTCATAATGCACCTTTTAGCAAATGTAGTGGGTCATCTGAGTATTCCATGTGTAATTTTGTGCACATTATACTGTACATACTAAAGAAAATAATGAGTAGTGTGACAGCATCCCATTCCGAGCATAGCCTTTTGTGTTTCTAACCAAGAGCATGTTGCTATATTCTGTAATGCTTTTGTTCTCCCATTTAAAAACGGCATGTGTTTAACAGGCATTGTGTGGAATGTCGCTCTAATCCCATCTACCTTACTTCCAGATGATGACAAAGAAACCTCAAAGGCTGCACTGGGAAAATTACTATGAAAACGAACCGGTCAGTATTGAAATAATGTGTCGTTGCTGTACAGAGAAGAGTCACTGGCTCCACAAATCACTTTCCGTAGCTTTTCCTTCACACAATACACCACTCCCATCCTCTGTGTGTGTGTGTGTGTGTGTGTGTGTGTGTGTGTGTGTGTGTGTGTGTGTGTGTGTGTGTGTGTGTGTGTGTGTGTGTATGGCTCGGGATGTAATTAGTGTGCTCACTGCATCTCACTGGCTTTCTCTTAGGCTGTGCATATTGTTTGGTCATTGTGTTTTTGAGGTGTTCCCTTATCTGCCGTCATGCTATTCTTCTGCTTCTATACATAGATTGAACTCTGGGCATCTCGGTCAGATCTATGTTGGCAAGTAAACACAACAGTTGGTTGGGTAAGACTGATAAGCAACAGTACAAACAAGCTTTATTTGCATTGGGAGGGTGCTAAAAATGTATACTTGAGATCTTAGACACTAAAGACATGGAGAACTAATCCCGGACTTCACTAGCTGAGAATTAATGGGTTAAATACTACTAAATAATACTGTTGTCACAATACCAAAAATTTAGTAGTCACATAGTACAAATACCAGTAAATTTCATTTGGGAAAACATTTAATGTTAAATCAAATTAGTTAAGTATTAATGCTAATAATAGTTATAAGTAAGTAATACATTTAAAAGCATGAAGATTGTATTTCAGTGCTCTAACAAAAATATACTGTAAGTAAATATAACAAATAAAATATAAGCCCCATAAACTTCCATTAAACAGTCAAGTGGATAAATGTGGATTTTCCTTTTGTTTTGACAAACTTGAAGGATGAAATAAAACTTTTGTCTATAGTAATTTATTAAAAAATAGAAATAATACCAAACATTTTAATAGTGTATTTCCTGCTCCCTGTTTGATGGCGTGACTAGACTACTGATGGAGATCTGATTGTTTTCTGCTGTAAAATAGTGCACTTGGAATCAAGCAAAGCCACATACTTTAGATTAAGCTTGATTTCAAGAGGTCAGAGATCAACTTTAACACTCTACATGAAAACAGCTCAAACAAACCAATGACCAAATCAACATGGGTATGTTGGCATGATTGGTGTTATTGATATGGTTGTTGTATTTCCTAATTGTTGGTTCAGTGTCTTCATGTTCTCTGTCAGGGGTCTCAAACTGTCGGCTCCTGGATATGGCCCCTTAATATTCAACAACAGATTGCTCGTTATAAGAAACATTTATGCTGTTGAAGTGACTCTTTTTGAGGTGCTGCATAACTGCTTTTCTGAAAAAAACACAATAGTTTTAATTAGAAATATCATATGAATTGATCGCTGTGTGTTTTAGCCCTTGGAATCATGAGGCCCTAAACCTGAAAAACATAAACAATATATTAATAATTCTGAAAACAGTTTTTGTCATGAATTCTCAGTTCTTTATTAGTCTGCCATGATAATGAATCTTTACATTATCTTAATGCAGTTGATTGTTATTAACTAAATTCATCAATTGGCATACCATGTTATTAATAAGATCATAAATGTTTATTTTAATAGAATGACAGGCACAGTACAGTACAGTATATAGTTCAAATTCATGATTCTAAAAACACTCGCTAGACTTAAGCTTAAATTTATTCACTTATACTTATATACACTTATAATATATATTATTATTATTCATTTTTTTTTTAATGTAATTTGAGTTTGAGACCCCTGCTGGTTATGCCTAGTTGTGGACTTCCTGTGCCGTGTTTTTCAGTTCACAGTGTACATTATCATGAATGATTGTTTAAATAAACAGCAATCAGAAGGTAAGTGTTCATAATGTGTTAAAGTACACAAGAAACATGATGCTTCTGTACAGAACTATTGCTGTGTATCCATGCCATTTTGCTTCAAACCCAAAGCATAATATGTATGTCTGTTTGCTCAGGTCTGTTTTGGTTGAGAAGTTTTACAATGTTTAACTGTTTGTTTGTTTTTTTACATTTCCTGCCCTGAAAATGTGAATGAGAAAAAACAAATCAGCAGGACTGCGTTCAAACCATAAAGCTTATAGAGTTTCAGCAGTGTTTGCCTTTCCACTGCTCTGGTATGCTATAATTTTGGCATCAGTAATGAAGCGAGGCGATGAAGGAGACACTGTCTCATTAAGGGGAGGATGTGTGAGTAAATTTGACTGTGTTGTTATGCGTAGGAAGCAGTTGCTCTGCCAGCTGGAGCCGACCTCTGTAGATGGCACAAGTTTTGCTTCCACATCCCCTTCACAACACTTTGCACCACTATAGTGAAAGATCAGTTAGAAGTGCTGACAGCCCTTTAAATTATTAACTAGAGATACAGCAATATAAAAATGGTTACCGATATTGTAAATCAATACTGTATAAATCAGTATTTTTTTAGAAAAACCACCATTCACACTAAGGGCCCTATCATACACCTGGCGCAATGCGATGCCAGGCACGGCGCAAATGTTTTTTGCATACAATATGCTTTTTCTATACAATATACATCTTCTCAACACTTTGTACAACTATAGTGAAAGAGCAGTTAGAAGTGCTCACAGCCCTTGTAATGACAGCTAGCAATATAAATGATGGCTAACATTAAAAAAAATTAATAAATAAAGTGCCAGTTTACAGTTTTACAGACAAAAAATTATTTGTAAATTGAATCAAATACAAATTAATTATAGTACTTTTGGGTTAAAATAATAAAAAAATAAAAAAATCTGTCATTATCAGTATGGGCCTAATCGGACCAATGTCTTTTTCAATGCATTCTAGCACCAATAAAGAATTTTACAAGCAAAATTAAGAAATCAGAGATCAAAGACAATATTGGATAAAATATGTCCTGTTATTAACTGCTTCCAGATTTGGCTTAATGAGGCGAATGCATTATCTTGGCCAGTATAGTTATGGTCACAACATATTGTGTATGTTTTTAAAACTACATTGAGAGCCACAGATCTTGCAGATGGGAAATAACTTTCATGCTGTGATTTCTGAAAGTATAAATCAATTCATCCAGATTTACTTTGTGGGATGGTGCACATACACAGCTTCACTGAACATGCTTTTCTTGTTCCATTTGATGGAATGAATCAAGTCATAAATTGCTACTTTTCGTATTGCCTTCGCTGGTGTGCCAGATTTCCAGCGTGTGTGTAAAAGGAAATCACTCTGAATTTTCCACTGCATGGGCAGAACATGCATTATGCTAAAATTCACCAGGGCCCTAATTTTCAACCAAAAAAATGTGGTGGCTCTTGTTTTTTTGACCGAACTTCATAATGACACGGTGCTCCAAGTCAATCAACCAAACCCTGACAGTTTCTCTCTGAAGCTTTGGCAGAACATAAGCCCCCCCACTCTACACATTTGTGTTTGGATGCATACAAGCAGCTAAAACGCAACACTCTATAAGCTTATTATATGTTAATGTGCTGTACATTGCTGGAACATCATCATGTTTATAAGTATTTTGAAGAGATACTAGAGGTAATTAAATTATACGATTGCATAGCAAACCACCATGAGGAAACCCCAGACTGTGACTGTGGTGTGAACTGGTTTTTAACTGTTTGAAATGCTGGTAACCTTTCTTTTCTCATTGAAACCAGCAGGATTGCTTCACAGTTGAAGGGGAGGATCTTAAACATGACTTTGAGCGCTTGCAACTGGCTATGGAGATGGTGGGCTTCCTTCCTGCCACGCGTAAACAGTGAGTTTGTCCAAAACACTGGCCCCCGGCCCTCATGCACATACAGGTCCTTCTCAAAAAATTAGCATATTGTGAAAAAGTTCATTATTTTCCATAATGTAATGATAAAAATTAAACTTTCATATATTTTAGATTCATTGCACACCAACTGAAATATTTCAGGTCTTTTATTGTTTTAATACTGATGATTTTGGCATACAGCTCATGAAAACCAAAATTCCTATCTCAAAAAATTATCATATCATGAAAAGGTTCTCTAAACGAGCTATTAACCTAATCATCTGAATCAACTAATTAACTATAAACACCTGCAAAAGATTCCTGAGACTTTAAAAACTCCCAGCCTGGTTCATTACTCAAAACCGCAATCATGGGTAAGACTGCCGACCTGACTGCTGTCCAGAAGGCCATCATTGACACCCTCAAGCGAGAGGGTAAGACACAGAAAGAAATTTCTGAACGAATAGGCTGTTCCCAGAGTGCTGTATCAAGGCACCTCAGTGGGAAGTCTGTGGGAAGGAAAAAGTGTGGCAAAAAACGCTGCACAACGAGAAGAGGTGACCGGACCCTGAGGAAGATTGTGGAGAAGGACCGATTCCAGACCTTGGGGGACCTGCGGAAGCAGTGGACTGAGTCTGGAGTAGAAACATCCAGAGCCACCGTGCACAGGCGTGTGCTTTTGAACCAGAAACAGCGGCAGAAGCGCCTGACCTGGGCTACAGAGAAGCAGCACTGGACTGTTGCTCAGTGGTCCAAAGTACTTTTTTCGGATGAAAGCAAATTTTGCATGTCATTCTGAAATCAAGGTGCCAGAGTCTGGAGGAAGACTGGGGAGAAGGAAATGCCAAAATGCCTGAAGTCCAGTGTCAAGTACCCACAGTCAGTGATGGTCTGGGGTGCCATGTCAGCTGCTGGTGTTGGTCCACTGTGTTTTATCAAGGGCAGGGTCAATGCAGCTAGCTATCAAGAGATTTTGGAGCACTTCATGCTTCCATCTGCTGAAAAGCTTTATGGAGATGAAGATTTCGTTTTTCAGCATGACCTGGCACCTGCTCACAGTGCCAAAACCACTGGTAAATGGTTTACTGACCATGGTATTACTGTGCTCAATTGGCCTGCCAACTCTCCTGACCTGAACCCCATAGAGAATCTGTGGGATATTGTGAAGAGAAAGTTGAGAGACGCAAAACCCAACACTCTGGATGAGCTTAAGGCCGCTATCGAAGAATCCTGGGCCTCCATAACACCTCAGCAGTGCCACAGGCTGATTGCCTCCATGTCACGCCGCATTGAAGCAGTCATTTCTGCAAAAGGATTCCTGACCAAGTACTGAGTGCATAACTGAACATAATTATTTGAAGGTTGACTTTTTTTGTATTAAAAACACTTTTCTTTTATTGGTCGGATGAAATATGCTAATTTTTGAGATAGGAATTTTGGGTTTTCATGAGCTGTATGCCAAAATCATCAGTATTAAAACAATAAAAGACCTGAAATATTTCAGTTGGTGTGCAATGAACCTAAAATATATGAAAGTTTAATTTTTATCATTACATTATGGAAAATAATGAACTTTTTCACAATATGCTAATTTTTTGAGAAGGACCTGTACACAAAAACATTGCATGGAATTTTTATGACTCAAAAAAAGAAGAAGAAAAAGTTCTCTATTCCAACCTGTATGGATTATACAAAAATATGATTTATTTTTATCCTGTCAAAACGTTAAATGGATAGTACACCCAAAAATGAAAATTACAAGCCATCCTAGGTGTATATGACTTTCTTCTTTCAGACGAATACAATCGGAGTTATGTTACAAAATGTCCTGGCTTATCCAAGCTTTATAATGGCAGCGAATGGGGTTTAAGATTTTAAAACAAAATAAAGTGCGTCCAGCCATCATAAAAAGGTCTCCACACGGCACCAAGGAGTTAATAAAGGCCTTCTGAAGTGAATTGATGTGTTTGTGTAAGAAACATTACCAGCTTTCTTTTCCCTTGCAGGATTTTCTCTCTGCTGTCAGCTATCCTTCATTTAGGGAACATCCGATACAAGAAGAAGATATACCGGGATGACTCCATTGACATCTGCAATCCTGAAGTTCTGCCCGTGGTATCAGAGCTGCTTGAGGTACAGGATCATTGAATCACAAAACATATTGTTAACTCTACTGTAAGCACTGTCATTTGAACTGACGTGATTTCCTTTAGGTCATGTTATTCTGAACCTGCATGTCCTTTTTGTTGAATGCAAAAGGGCTTTTGAAGAATTAACAGTACTGGTCACTCTTTTCAGTGTAATAGTGTCAGAGGGCAGGAGCATTCAATTAGGAAACCGAAGTAGCATTAAAGTAGTCCATACAACTTTTTATTTGATATTCCCCATAAAAATAACATAATAATGTTTACCTCCAATGAGCTTTTTACGCAAGAACCACCGCTACTGGTAAGTGCATTAAACTCGATAAATGATTTATTAATTAACTACATATAATGAAGAACTTACTTTGCAACCATTTAAAAAAGTACTTTCTATCTAGTTTAAATGTGTGTAGGGTCGGTGAAACCATCTGGATGGGCTCAAACCTGCCATGTTGTCATGTGACATCAGTTGTGCCACTTTACAGCTATTCACAGCGCCTCTCCTATGGTGCCATAATATAGTAAAGTGTCCATCAAATGCACACTTTTGAATCTAGGCTGACGTAGTGGGTCATCTGGGTGCTTTTCACCACTTGTTTTATGAATACTATTAATTCGGACATACAATCTTTATTGAATAATGAAGATTTAGAATATAGTGTTTCAAGCTCTATATGTTCAGACTATGTTTATTCACCATACACACATTTCAAGATATTTGGAAGAGGACAGCTCGGTTACTTTTGCACAGGATTTGGTCAGCAAACTGGCCTACCCAAGGAAGTAGATTGAGTTCCTGAATGAAGGCCTTGGAGCCCTGTGCTATGCAGGAAATAGGATGTGATTGCCCAGACCCCTTGAACTCAACACATACATAATGCATATACATACCTTGCTACACCAGGACCTCTTGTGGCCTAATAGCATGATCAAAGCAAACCTGGCCTTTATCTTTAGACATACACCTTCATGAATCTCTCTGAAGAAAAGAGAGAACGACCACTCAAGTGTTTTTACATTTGCCCTTAGATAGCAGAGAAAAGGAAGTGCGTGCGTGTGTGTGTGTGTGTGTGTAAGTCTGCTTGAACCTTGAAAACACTGGAATATACTGTATGCAGATGAGGCCAGTCCAGAGCTTTGATGAGCCCTTACACATCTGTTCACAATTATAGAGTTGAATGACTCAACATCAGGCCCAGAGAGTTTATATAATTAGTACATTAGATGTAGACATCTCTCCCAGTGTGCATAGACCAGACACACATTTTTCACAGTTCACTGCTGGGTTCATTTAGGTCCTTTAATGTGTTAATGAAGAAGCGTTGGCCTGTGTTGAGGTCTCTTGTCCACATTGTCTTTGGCACCATGTGTGCAGACTTTGATTTGAAACAGGCAATACAGGGCAATATACTGTAATTTATTTGCTAATATTATTATAGCTGTATTGTTTTTATTTACTATATTATTATACTATATTATTGTTAGAATATACTGTAGAAGTGGATGAATATGACTTCATGTTATTGCATTGCAGTCTCTCTCTGTCTTAAGCGACCTAAAAAGCCAATTTTCCAGAGTGCTACCGGATGTTTAAAGGACAATTCAACATTGCAGGCCCAAAGTCAACAGCTGGAAAGAAATCTTTCTCACGGCCATTAGTGCAGCTTGGTGCTAGTATTGTTTTTCTCCATGTCTATCTATGTAGCTAAACACATCTTGATTTAAAGCTGTAGCGTGATCTGTACGTTTCACTGCTGAAGAAGGTAGAGATTTTTAAGTATAGTATGAATGAGTGCAGACTGTACAAGTCCTAGTAGCTGTCTGATTGTGCTTTTGTACGTTAAAAATGAGAAACCTGACTTGTATCGTGATAGGTCAAGGAGGAAATGCTCTTTGAGGCCCTGACAACACGGAAAACAGTGACAGTGGGCGAGAAGCTGATAGTTCCATACAAACTGGCTGAGGTAAGAAAAAAAAATTGTCTTTTAATTTTGTCATTTAAATGCATGATGAAGTCATTTTGGATAATGTTAGACAAAAGGTTGTTAAAAGTCAGTCAGGCTGAACAGTTTTTTGAGCTAGAAGGAGACTTTTTTACTTCTAGTGGCCTCATGACCTACATTAAGCAATTCATGTTGCGTGTTATTGTTAAGGACACACACGAGAATCAATAATGAAATGACTAGAATAATTTAAAATGACTAAATGCGGTATAATAAATAGTAGCCTAGCTATGGTGAATGTTAATGTCTTTTTCAGAATAAACCAGATGGAATGATGTTCAAGTAGACACAGTCAGTGTGTCTAAATATAAAGGTCTTCTTGCATTCTGTTTTGGGGCCTTCCTAAAGAGTTACTTCAGTTTTAATTTTTAACATTTCTAATTTTTATAATTCATCCCTTCACTCAAATGAATCTCACAGTGAAGTGATGTGTTTCTCAAGGACTTTTTCATGCTCCATCATCATAATTAGAACCAGCTATGGGGTTCTATCAGAGCTTTTATCCAGCATTAGGACTCTGTTCTCCTGTCATCTTTAAATAATGGACTGGCAAACTCTTTTATTAAACTCTTTTATTAAAATCACAGTCACCATTTGTGTAGACTTAATAAATTCCTTGAACTATGCGTTAACAGATTTACACCCTAAAGTCCTTGCAGGTATAGAATCAAGTCATTCATATAACCACAAATAAAAGTTTTCTCCCTTTCCAACTAGAGCTGGCTGATTTATTGTATATTCAAGAGATATACGTGATGACTTTACTGGCAATATCAAATTAACCAACATTGTGAATATTGTAGATTCTCAGTGGCATTTATACCGTATACGGGTATTTTTTCAAACCGTATACATCATCTTTTATGCCAGTTTCCTACATTTAATCAGGAAATTCCGTTAGACTATTGAGACACTATAGGGATATTAATAATCAGTTAAAATCATAGCACCACAGAATATCAACAAAATCCATCTTGGCATTGCAGAGGTGGCATCAAGATGTATTTACACAGAATGTTTGCTCAGATGCAGCGCAGCATACAATTACTATTACATATGTTTTTAATTGAAAACATATTGTAATGATACTTTAAATATGAAATTGAAATTCAGGGAAAAAAAAACAGCATGCGTGCATGTAATATTGTTTAACATTATATCATATGATATAAATATAAGACATATGCAAGGGGCATTTTGGGGGGAATTTGAACTACATTCTAATAGGATTCATCAACTGTTCACTCTCTTTTTTTTTTTTTTTTTTTTTTTTGTCAGCTCTCACTTGGTTAAAAACACTTTAATGATACACATCTCCTAATAAAAAAGGGTCTGATTCAGTCTACTGGTGCTTCACAGAATAGACCTTGCTACCCCAAAATATGGATTTACTTGTATATCTCACTGAGGCCCAAATCACAAAAGACTCCTACTGAATCACAACATCTCCTACTCTAAAAACCGATGACCACAGTAGTGAGACAAGAGCAGATAACCCTTATTGGTCACGAATGTTGGTTGCATTTTGAGTAGTGCTGATTTGAAAGCAAAAAAGTCTCCTAGGGATTTTATGTGTGACGTGGACCCCAGAGCATACAACACTTTCATGTAGAAGGATCACATATGGCGCACTGTCATATCTCTGATTGCTTGCAAATGTGTATTAGAGAGGCTGCCACAGTCCTTAATGAAAACCAGCTCAGATTCCTCTTCCAGTTCATCCAATAGTCCTCTAAATCAACACATCTAATCACTGTGGTTGGCTCTTGAAAAAATATTTTCTTTCTGGTTCAGCTGAAGTCAGGATCAAGGCTATACCTACAATAGCATACTCAACTCTGCCGAACAGAGTTTTACAATCGTTAACAAATATGTCTTTGCATTACATCATGTCAAGACAAGATGTGATGATACGCTAAGCAAAACCGAAATCTGAACAAATGTTAATATTCATTGCCAAGACAGCCCATAGACATGTTACCATAAACAAATAATGCCTAACCAGAGGTTTATCTGCCTAGAATAGTAGTCCCACCTTTTAGCCAGCTCAAATATTTCATTGAGGAATTCAAATAAGTGCTTAAGTAGTATTGCCAAATATTTGTTTGGTCTCAGTGAACATTTTTGCATTACATTTTCACATCTATGTTGGTTAAAAATGTCTCTGTCGTGATATGTCATTATATCAAATTGATGGTTTTCACTCTTTTGCAGGCTGGGACAGTACGGGACTCCATGGCTAAGTCTCTCTACAGTGCCCTTTTTGACTGGATTGTGTTCCGGATCAATCACGCCCTGCTCAACCAAAGAGACTTGGAAGAATCAGCCAAGGTGAAATCATTTCTGTACCAAAGAATAATAATAATAAGTGCTGCATGTTAGCAGGGGCGATAGCTTCATAGATCGAGCCCTAGTGAGTCACCTGACAGCAATTACATTACACAGCAGGAATATGAGTTAATCTGACAGAGACGCACCCTGTTTTTCTGTGGCTCTCACTGCTTTAATCTCTAAATTATGGATGGAGACATTATGTAATGGGATATATTCAGCCACACTGACTGGGCCCCTGCTGTTATGCAGAATTCATTTGAAAATTTCTGCCGAACATTTTGTTCGAGTAAAGCCTGAGATAAAGTCTAAGTAAATGAACACAAACAGATCAGGCTACACAAGCTTACTTGATTAAATTGATTAGAATAATTTAGTTAAACATTTAGGGACAACCAATTGTAATATTTTTAAGCTCATGTTAACCTGCTTCACCTTTTAAACATAATTCACAGAAACCCAGTGTTTAGTCTCTGAAGTGTAGTCATCATTTGCACACAGCTTTTTACATTTGATAAGTTGACTGAAGGCATGAAAAGAAGCCAGTTCCAGTGCAGAATTTAACTGTTGCACATTGAAAAAGCATTTTGGGAGTTTTTAGCAGCCATGAAACTGTATTTGCAGTATTTCATTTAAAAACAGCAGTTACTTCTACTACTTAGGATTTGGGGTAACAAATCTAACTGTATTTTTTTTTTTTTTTTTTTTTTTTTTTTACATATTTCTCCCCCTGATAAATCAGGATCATTATTATAATTATTACAAATATTTTGCTCCTCTGGCTCAGTGGTAGAGCATTGCGTTAGCAGTGCAAAAGGTCGTGGGTTCAATTTCCAGGGAACACACATACTGGTAAATTGTATATCCTGAATGCACTGTAAGTCGCTTTGGATAAAAGCGTCTGCTGAATGCGTAAATGTGAAATGTGAATTTATTTTAATTTTAATCACATTATAAAATTAAAACAAATCAATAAAGAAATATACTATGTGGTGCTTGGTGGGTGTTAATTTTAAATAACTGTAGACACGGTTATTGCTAGTTATTTGACTGGTAGTGCAGACCTCTGAACACTATTGCCCCCTACAGTTTGTTACTGCTACAGTGACGCATAAAATGTGCTTAAAATCGCCCAGCATTCCAAATGAGTACTTTTCTGTTCTTAATTTTCTTCCCATCTCATCATATTTTCAGATCCTGTCCATCGGGGTTCTCGATATCTTTGGCTTTGAAGACTACGAGAACAACAGCTTTGAACAATTCTGCATCAACTTTGCCAACGAGAGATTGCAGCACTATTTCAACCAGCACATTTTTAAGCTGGAACAGGTAATGTTTTTTTTTAATTTTTTTATTAAAAAGCTGGACGCAGAATTAACCATCAGCTTCTCTCCCAATGCACAGCTTAAGATTATAGCCTAATAACAGATTTATTGCCAGCAGTTATGACTCAAGTTGTTTTGACTGCACACAGAGAATAAAATAAGTACCTACATAATGCTTGACTGAATGCAGAATCAAAGGTTTGCGATCTTTATTTTTGTGTGCTTTCAGCTGTCCTTGAAGTGCATGAATTAATCATCGATACAGCCCTGGGGTATACGTTCTACTTATGTAGATTAATGAAAAATATAGGGACACATGTTTTTCATTACTTGAGCTTGCTTGAGAATTGCATTAGTATATCTAGGGATCAGAATATAGAAACTTGAGAATGGTCCAATTTTTATTTTGGCCAGTAAGCATCCACCTAAAAATGCCCTGGGAATGACCTGCATCCTAGCATTGTGATTATCTTTACACATACAAACTGTTCTGTATTTTATGGTAATAAACTTAAATGAAAAAAAACAATTCATTATACAAAATGTAACCATTAGAGAAGTCTTTAATGGGTTGGGTTGATGAATGCCTTAGGCTGTGTGATCATGTGAGGTAGACTGTCATTAATAGTAGCAGTTTTACACAAAATAAACCGTTTGATGATGAGACAATAAAAAAGGTTGCTTTACTCCAACCTCAGACAAAGAATTGTGTCTCTGTAATAATGTGTTTTCTCAATGAGGCCATTCTCTTAGGAGAGGTGACCAATCACGGTAATGACAGCCTGTCAAAGCCGTGCCTTTGTGACGCACCTCAAAATATATGTTTGCTCAAAGAGGGTTTGTTTAAGTTTCTAGTCAGTCCAGTTTCCAGATTTGATAAACTCACTTTGACAGATTTGCTTGCACGAGGTACATTTATCCACACAAATCACACACTGTCATAGGAAGTGTTGCTTTATGCAGATGTGCAAATAATAGTCTATCACTTGTGGGTTTAGCACTCTGTTTCTGCTTATGTTGACAAATGATCCCTGTGAGCAAAGTCAAATTTGCTTACCTGCTTCACTTCATAATTTACCTGTTTTCAGGGTTGCCAGGTTTTCACAAGAAAACCTGCCCAATCGCTATCCCAGAATACAATATATGGTGTCCCAAAAAAAAAAATATCTGTCCGGGTAAAAAAATACACATTTTTTTTGGCAGAGTTCCCCTGCTAGAATTCGCATTCCAGGGGATAAATATCATGTTATTGGAGTCGCTTTAACTCGCAGACATGAAAAACAACCTGCGGCAACAGTGTTAAAGTAGTCCAATTCTGCGGGAAAACCACAGACTTGGCAACACTGCCTGTTTTAGGAGTTTCAAGGTAGCTTCCGGCTCGCTGGTCTTCCCATGATTAAAGATATCATTATCTTTGGTGCCATCAGCCAATCAATGTTGTCATGATGTAATTTTCCTTTAAGTCTATGATGACGTGACATTTACGGCTCAAGTGATTGGTTCAAAAAATGTATTTAAATCGTGCCTTCTTAATGGTAAATGGGAACGGTAATAACTAGCTCAGTCTAAGTTCATGCTGAACTCATATTGAGAATTCTGGGTAATTTTGATGTTCTTATTAATGGATTTTTTTATTGGATTCATTCAAAAGTCTAGCGAGTATTTTCTGTTTGTTCCTTGATAAAAGTGCAGGAATTTTGTTTGCGTCTGCCAAGTTCCACGCTTTAATTGCTCTAAGAGTTTGAAACTCTTAGATTCAGATGTCAGGAATGAGTTCACATCCTGGGTGTATTGCCAAGCATGTTGTGTGGTAACACTGAATGTTTAATAGAGACCATACCCAGGTTATCTACACAAAACATGGAATGTGACAGATTCACATATTATGAGCATTATTTAATGTTTGACTGAAAAAACGTTCAAGTTAACTAATTTGGTTGCATTAGTTAAAGGGTTAGTTCACCCAAAAACAAAAATTCTGTCACTAATTACTCACCCTCATGTTGTTCCAAACCGTAAGACCTCCGTTCCTCTTCGGAACACAAATTAAGATATTTTTGATGCATTCCGAGAGCTCTCTGACCCTCCATAGACAGCAAGGGTACTACCATGATCAACGTCCAGAAACGTAACAAGGAGATCGGTAAAATACAAAGCTACGACATCAGGGGTTCAACCGTAATTTTACAAAGCTACGAGAATACTTTCTGTGTGCAAACGAAAAAAAAAAATTACTTTATTCAACAACATCAACCTAGCTCCATTTTGGAGAGTATCCACTGAACTTAAAATGCCAACTCCGCCAATGACACCTTACCCACTCGGATATGTTGTTTCCATTCAAATCAAAGCGTAGCTTTGTAAAATTACGGTTGAACCCCTGATGTCACACAGATTATTTTACCGATCTCCTTGTTACGTTTCTGGACGTTGATCATGGTAGTACCCTTGCTGTCTGTAGGAGGGTCAGAGAGCTCTCGGAATGCATCAAAAATATCTTCATTTGTGTTCCGAAGAGGAACGGAGGTCTTACGGTTTGGAACAACATGAGGGTGAGTAATTAATGACCGAATTTTTGGGTGAACGATCCCTTTAAGATTATTTGCCCGAACTGAGTTCTGTAATTTAAAGCTACAGTTGTAGTATTACTAGTAGAAGCAGGTTAGTGTTAGATTATAAAAGTGTGGCAGGGAAGCAGAAAGTCCCGCCTACATACTTGCCATCTGATGCCCATAAATACAGCCATGCTGGAGCCAGACGCAACACCACACGCGCTTTCATTAGTCCATTAATGGGCTTTTTTTCATCATTCCACCAATTAAGAAGAAGCAAAAAATTTTTATTATTTGATTTGAAGGCTATTTGAGTGCATTTCCCTTATCAGCCAAATAGAGTGCATGTGGTTGCTTGAAGTTTCAGAGCGCTTCAGATGAAGGTTACATAATTACTACAAGAACACTGTTATTATTACTCATACTTTGAGTATAGGCTTTGAATAAACCCATAACTGAAAGCGTTAGATTTTGGCAGCACGGTTTGTTTTCTATGTGCTTTGCTATGGTTATCATTATGAACAGACATTCATAAGCTTAAAACATAATTTTCATTTATCTCACATTGACAAAAAAAAGTCATCAATCTTTATCAAACATTGTTTCCATGAACAATAGGATTATATATCATATTATCATGATGAAAAATCTATAGTGAAAAGGTTTCTTGTGAATCTAATCCCCTCTTTTCTTCCTCTTCCTTACACAGGAAGCTGAGTGATAAGTGTAGATTATCTGCTTTGTTCTGCTGATTTTATACTTTTGCCTTTTAATGGGCAAATAGGAGAGAGATTCCACTGATTGTATGAAACCCTGCTGAGATTATATCCTTTATTGTTTCATTTATTTTCCCAGCGATCTAAGGAAGCAGTTGAGGAGAAAAAAGCAACAAAATGTTAAGAATGTCTTTCATATTATTAAACCGCAAAGACCACAAAACCTCAGGCCGGCGAAAGGAAGTCTCCTCTAGAGGAACATGAAAACACTTTGCAGGCCTGTTGTTTTGTTGTTCTGGCCGCAGTCCAAAAATGAAAGAATTACCCATGTAGTTATAACAGGTTTTGTGAGATGTTGTACGTTATGCACACATCTCATGTTACTATGAAATATTCAGGAACATTCTGGAACATAAAAGGATGTAAAAGGAACACAAAAGGAACCTTGTAATTGTCAGAATCTTTAATTCCTCATGAATATTGATTATCAGTGTTGAATTTGTTCTTGTAGGAAGAGTATAGATCAGAAGACATTGCTTGGCACAACATTGATTACATCGATAACACTGGTTGCATTAACCTCATCAGCAAGAAGCCCACAGCACTGCTCCACCTACTGGATGAAGAATGCAAGTATGTCTGCCTTTTTCTCTGTACACAAATAGAGGAATGAGAGAGTATGGAACCAAACTGATACAAGTACAATATCATTTATTGATAGTTAGAACAACATGGAATCTCTGCATGTACAGTAAATAAGAACTGTACTAGAGTGTTTTACCTGTGAATCAAATAAAACAAATAATAAAAGTAATGTCTGATTACAGTAGGAATCTAAAAAACTTTTTCTCTGTCAAAAAAAGAAAAAAGAAAAAAAGAGTAAGTTTCCCTCTGCTTAAAATAGCTGGAAACCTGAATCTCCACATCAGTGTTTTTCATAGCTCAAATCTCTAATGTCTCATTCTTCCTCTTCCTGTGGCTGTGTTGCTTTTCTGCTGAAGTTTTGGCAGCAGCTCTTATTCTTCTCAAGGCCAGAGGAACAGCACAGGTTTATAATATACTGTCTCCAGTAACTCGGTCATGCTGCCTAGATGACCACTTTCACTCTCTGGTTCTCAACCAAGGGGCCTGGGCCCTCTAGGGGACCTCAGCAGGCTGCCTTAGAGCACAGTAATGGCAGCTTTTTTATAATTTATAAGGAATATTAAAAAAATAGAAATAGCATATTTTTTAAATAAAAATAAAATGTTTTGCCCCATTTAAACGAAAAAAAAATATATAATAAAATAAAGAAGAAGAAAAAATAACTAAGAATTAAAAGTACCGAAAGTGAAATCCTGAGCAGCGCTTTCAATGAAACACAATATATATTGTATAATGGCCCTTCTAATGCACTCTCTTCCTCCTGTATTACAGCTTTCCACAGGCAACCAATCAGACCCTCCTGGACAAGTTCAAGCGGCAGCATGAGGGAAACAGCTATATTGAGTTTCCTGCAGTCATGGAGCCGGCCTTCATCATTAAACACTACGCAGGGAAAGTCAAATATGGAGTGAAGGTCAGAGCTATTTGCAGTATAACAAAGACCTCTTTGGGTTTTAGGATTTGTATGTCATAATAACAAAAAACGATATCTGAACTGTAGGTCAGATAGTTCATACAATTAACATATTGTAAACCATAAACAAGCACTAGCAATGTGTGGAAAAACTCTAAGTATCAGTATCTATCTAACAGTATCTATCTATCTATCTATCTATATATATATATATATATATATATATATATATATACATATACATATACATATACATATATATATATATATATATATATATATATATATATATATATATATATATATATATATATATATATATATATTATACGTATACGTATACGTATACGTATACACGTGGCAAAATCCCAGTTACCATTCTACCAAAAATGGAGTCACTATTCTGTTACTGGTTGTACATACAGTAGTTGATCACTGTTAGCGCTGTGACCTCTACAACACTGAATGTAAAGAGGCTGTGATGTCTTTGTCACATGACTGTATATTTATAGTATATAATGAGTAACTCTCAGTTTGTCACTCATGACACCATAAACATGACAGTAATGAGTAACTGTGTTAAATCCCAGCATCCCGTGCTGGTCGACTGGCTGTTTTATGTTAACAATCAAGGTCACCAATGTGGCCCTTTAGTACACTGAAAGATCATTTTTCATAAAGTCTTTTTGTATATATAAAAGTCTTTTTTGGCAACAATAACATAAATATTTGCTTGGGTTTTTCAATCATGACTGAAGACTTTCCTAAAATCAAACATTCTGTCTTAACTTCTGGCTTCTGCATAGGCTTTCATCCAAGTCATAACATACATTTTGACAAGCACCAATCATAAAAGACAGAAAAAAATTACATGGTGTACACCCGGCTTAAGTTTGGCAGAGTTTGACAGTCATGGGTAGCTGATCCTCTTATTTACAATATAAAGCCTCTGTTCATGTGTTACATAATGGATCTCTGCAGGCCTCACTTTCTCTCATCACTTATGTTTCATTGGCTTTATTGAATGGATGAGCCTGTATTGTTTGCTAATAGAGTTAGACATAATAAAAGCGCAGTTATCTGACTGTCTGTATGACTTGCTGTCCCAGGACTTCAGAGAGAAGAACACGGACCACATGCGGCCAGACATCGTCGCGCTCCTCAAGAGCAGTAAGAACGCCTTCATCTGTGGTCTGATCGGTATCGACCCAGTGGCCACCTTCCGCTGGGCTGTACTTAGGGCCTATTTCAGAGCCATGGTAGCCTTCAGGGACGCTGGGAAGAGACATGTGGAGAAGCGCAGCGGTGAGTCAAATGAAATGGTTATCTGCCCTGTTTTTCTGATCCCATGCTTTTAGTTTGTATGACGGATTCTTAAGCAATACTTGTCACACTGTACCAGTGTGAATGGATATAAATATGATTACACAGTTCAAAACCTCGAACCTTAAGCTTAAAAATATCAAAATTTTCTTATTGTGCCAAATCCAAGACCCTTTTTGGATCAATAAATGATTCTATTGGCTAAAATACTGCTTTTGGGCTTCTGTTGTGTGCCTCACTACAAATCAAACAAGTTGATCTTAATCAGTTTAGTTCTTACCATCAAACTCCTTAGGTTAAAGTGTTTTATTTTAAATTATGTTGCATTAAATACATGAAACTGCAGCTGGTCTAAGTAAACTATCATTTTCTTTAGTTAGCTAACATTAGTATTGTATGCAAAACAATTAGCCTGCCAAGTTAACAAAGAATACCATGCTGTAGGATATTGTAACACAGTTGTTTCTTTAAGTACTGTCATGATGTTAAAAAGGTATAAACTATAATTTAAAATTTTGGAGGCAATTTTTGAAGTATGTATGTATGTATGTATATATATTTTTTAAGATAGAGGTAAACAGTATTATTGTAAAATATTATTACAATTGAAAAAAACTATACACTGTCTATATTTTGAAATTTTATTTAGCAGGCATCGCTCCAGTCTTCGAGTGTTACATGATATTGATTTGGTGCTCAGAAAACATTTCTTTTGATGAATATTAGGTTCAAAATTACAGATATTTATTTGAAGTAGAAAACTTTATGAATGTCTTTAATGTCACTTTTGATCCATTTATTGAGTGACTGTTGAAAAAAACTATAATAAAAAAAAAATCTTACTGACCTCAAAGTTTTGGACTGTAGTGTATACATATTTATTTTGATCTTATTTTATTGATTTTTGTGATTGCAGCAACTGTTTTGTTTTGTTTTTTTGGGTCAGGCATTACAAACGGCTACCCCTCTGGGTACCTGAGATTTTGTACAGTATTTTGGCATATCAGGATTTTCTCCCATGTAATATAGTCCTTCATTTTCAGCTGGGGCTATATGTTTTGCCACATTTAGCTGCATAACAGTCTTTGCTTTTATGTAAAAAAGTAGTTAGATGTCATGAAGTATTACATACTGTATGACAACATGCACATATGCTATTTTGTGTGTATGTTGGCTAGTAAACCCAATCCATATTAGCCCAGCTCCTCTTGCTTGTTTTCTATTGCCCTGCTCTCCAGCTCTTCAGTATCTATATGCCTTTCTTTCATTACAACAGGTTTATATTAATGCTTTGATACCTCACATAGGGTGGCATTTCAGCAATCTAGTTTAAACCGTAAGTGCTGCCCACTGCCTTATGGGTTGCCCTTCACATAGATCACATTCACTGCATTTCACTCTGGCCCAAATCTGATTTTTAAGTGTGAACACCAAAAATCACATTCATTTTCAATCTATGTCATGTGTACCAGACTTTATGCTGATAGTAAACATTTAGCTTCGCATAGACAAGCACATCTTATTTCTCCCTATTTAATCTGTCTTTTCTCTTTCTTCTCTCTTTCTTGTTTGTGTTTGTTTTTTGGCTTCCAGGGCATGACGCTGCTGCTCCAGTTGTGAAAAGTGTGGATAGCTTTAGTTTTCTGCATCACCCTGTGCATCAGAGAAGCTTAGAGATCCTGCAGAGGTGCAAAGAGGAGAAATACAGTAAGGCTGCCTTTCCATCATCTCGTCTCCTCACTCCATGCACCCCGGGCCAAGACATGAGGACCCTGTTAAATTTTACTGTTACGGCTATATTAATGCATACCTCTGCAGATACACATATATAACAGAATCATTGATTTGATTCAGAGCTGAGACTGGCAAGACTTGCCCTCATGTCTCTGCCCATCCGTCTTGCACCTGTCTTGCTTTCCTGCATGATGTCAGTTTGGGCACCTGTCTTTCACTAACAGCCGTCTATATGGGTTCAGTCCAGCATGCATGCTTCTCGGGCAGCCCACCACTGTCCCCTCACTGGAGCCCCTGTTCTGAGCACTCGCGCCCCAGCACCGCTCCAACTCAGAGTGTACACTCGTTTTTCTTGCCCTCCGAGGACAGCGGGCTCACAATAGGTCTGCTTGATGGAGGTAGCTCAGATTGCAGACTATACACACAAAAACACAAGAAAAAAAATACTTATGATTCCTACCTGTTACAAACTTTCCCTCATAATTCATTTGTTGTAGTTAGGGCTGGGTGATATAATTGAGGAAAAAACATCTATATTTTATATCTCAAAATAGTCAGTAATCAGTAATTGACAAATATACGTATGTGTGTGTGTGTGTTTGTATTATTAGGTTTATATTTTAGGGATTTTAGTTATTTTAGGTTAGGTTTATATTTTTGTATGAATGTATAAGTGCAGATATACATTTTATATAACTTAAATTGACAAAGGAATTTTTAAAAGAATAAATATTCTGTTTAGATGATGAATAAGGTATTAAAAGCTGTTTGCAAAATGCAGTTTAAAAAGGTTTTAGATGTGACCCACAGGACATGCCAATTTTATGACTATGGCTTAAATGAAAATGAATATTTCACCCAAAAATTAAAATGTGTTTAATATTTACTTGCCCCCATCACAACATATTTTGCGAAATTTAGCATTACATCACTTGGTCATCAAAGGATACTCTTCAGTGAATGGGTTCTGTCAGAATGAGAGTTGATAAACGTTGAAAAAGCTGAGAAAAACATTACAATAGCCTAAAAGTAATCCACACAACTCCAGTCCATCAATTAATGTCTTGTGAAGTGAAAATCTGCATGTTTTTAAGAAACATTCACCATTAAGGCATTTTAACTGTAAACTGTCGCTTCTGGCCAAAAAGTCGATGATCCATAATCTGTTCTGATGAAGAAGCAACCTAATCTATATCTTGGATGTCCTGAGGGTGAGCAAATATTAAGCACATTTTAATTTTTGAACTATCCTTTAAGAAAATTTAAGGAGCTTGATAAATTTAAATAAATAAATAAGACGACTATATACAGTATCTTATCGCCAACATAAATATTTTAAATATATGGTATATTTTCAATATATCACCCAGCTTTAGTTGTGCTACACTGAAAGCCTCCAGGTGTTTTTGTATGTGGATGTATGAACCCAGAAACTGTGGGTGTGTGTGTGTCGTATGTACTGTAACTGATTCACATGAGCATGTTTCAAGTAATTCACTTCTAATTGAATGGTTAAATGTTTCATTTCATCAACAGCAGTGAATTAATCAACATCACATCCTGTTAGGCTGATGATACAAGAGGCAACTTTTTGAGCAATGTTGCCATCAACGGGCAACCAGGTGAGACTCGCTGTCCATGATCTAAAGTATCCAGATTGAAATTTGTTACCCATTCTCAATGGAAAAGTGCCCAAGCAACATTGCTCAAAAAAAAGTTTTCGGACAAAATTACTCAAAAATTTGCCCCGTGTATCATCAGCCTTATACTCATGAGAACCATTACACAATCCTCTCATAAACTTTCACTCATTTTCCATATTACCCGTGTGTCTTGGGGCAGTCTGGATGTACAGGTTTTGTGCTCTGTTTCAGGTGTGAACAGGAAGAATCCTCGCACTCCACTATCTGATCTGCAGGGAAGCAACACTCTCAATCAACGGTGAGAACACCTCACATATGACCACCATCCTGTCCTGTATCCCTCACAGATACAGTGGACATGAAAAATGTCTAAATCTAAAACTTGTAAGATATAATGCTTATTATTCAGTATATATATTTGAAATATATTTAAGTGAGCTCAGATTTTGTGAATAATAATAAGAAAGTATAACTTCTACAAATTTTACAGTATAGTACAGCTGATATCCCCCATAATAATAATTCTGGTGGAGGTGTGTATGACTTATCTCATTCCACAAGCACTTTGATGAGATCAGCATGACATTCTGCTAGCGCACTGATAATATTTTCCTGGAGAACCTGCGTATTATTTGTTTCTACTGTAAGAAGCCGAGATTCTGAAATCTCCTCTGTAGTGTCCTGACACTTTTTTTTTGTTGGGAGGGGGAAATGAAGTGTGTCCGATGAGCCCCTGGTCAGTATTCACACGGCTTGTTAAGTTCTCCGTGTGGGTGTAGAGTTAGATCAGTGACTCCACAGATACCCAGAGGACGACCCACGGCCTTCTCGGATTCATGCTTTGTTAATGACTGCATGGCACTGAGATTAGTCTTGATATCCAGAACAAGCCGAGCTCACAACAGTGCTTTTGTTGCACTGTAAACTCCCCCTAATCTGTTTTGCAACCCCACACACTTTTTGGGTTACTATGTGACCATTAAACACCAGGAAAGAGCAGCTGCTTCCTGTGTGATGTAAGACTGGAGTTATTTGCTCATTTGGAGGACAGGCCCTGGGCTGATGGGTAATTGCTCTTCACAGTCCATGACCACATGCTCCATTGACCTCCTGTACACAGAATATTGTCATAAAATTACTGTCGCCCCCCTCGCCATTTTTTTTTCTTTTTTCGTTTGGTTAATTTGACAGATCATTTTCAATGAGTTTTATACCTAGAAACTATTGATAGTTTTCACGTGTCGTCATACACTCATAGGAACGCCCACCTGGCGGGCAAAACGAAGCTTTGCTCCACTGACCGCCAGTTATTTTTAGCAGTTTGCATTAAGTAGTAATGTAGTGAAACACAGATATTAAAAAGTGAAATTAGTAAACACCTTATTGATGATGTAAATTTTGTACAGGCAAGCATATGAACGCAGAATATAAATGCAATGTTTCACGTTAAATTGTTTCCCATAGAAAACCATTGTAAGGAAAACACTGAACCATTAAGCGGACGGCGTTCATATTCTGACCTCATCTGCTTGCCTGTGTAAACTATGCAACATTAATATAGCGATTACTGAATTTGATCTTTTAATATTACTGTTTTAAATATATTAAGGCACTTTAAGTGTTTTTACAACGTTTGTCACACTGTTTAGTGATTTAAATATTGCCGTGGGTGCTTAATATGGATTACAAATGGCCAAAACTCGCATTTTGTTCACATACCTTTGTTTTATTCTTTTGAGAGGTGATCGAAATATTTGCGGCTGTGAAACAGATGGAAGATTGAAAGGCTTGTGCTGCAGTTCTATGGATGTTTTGCCCTCCAGGTCTTTGAGCCGGTCACGTGACTTAAAGCTATCAATTGGTGTCCTAGAAAAATTCTAATTTAAAAATCTAATAATTAATCAAATGTAGTTAATAATCAGCAGTCAAATAAAAACTTGCATTTGAAATGTATATAAAATTATCCAAAATGTATAATTTACCCTCTGGTCAGCGCGCCAACATATAGCACCACTGCACTTCGGGCATCCCGAGTTCGAGTCCCAGCTCCTGAACTTATCCTGATCCTGTCCCCCCTCTCTTTCTCCCATGTCTAAATACTGTCCTATCACAATAAAGGCAAAAATGGCAAAAATAAATCTTTTAAACATTTAAACGATGGCTCATGTTTGTCATAAGTTAAAATGAGTAGATCACAGTGGACTGTTTGTTGTCGTGATAAAAGACATCTGAGCTGGAGAAGTAATAATAATAATATTAATTATAATAATAATAATAATATTTCTGCTGAAGTGCTATAAAGACAGTCATTTCTGAATAATTATACTGAATGGTTCCTTTAACAACTATGAATTATAAAATGGTTAAAAATCTGCCTCAAAATCTAATTTACAGTACATTAGCAGATAAGCCACCATAGCTGTTTTTACATGCTCCCAAAGCATTTATAATCAGACTGATGGCTCAACTGAACCGAAAAGCCTGTATAAACTGTAATCAGTTCGAATGAGATTGAAATGAACAAAACTTTGATTAAATTGGAAGGGACCTGATATAATTTTATCAGCAGGGAAAAACAAACATGTAAACGGCTGAATCTGACTGTTTTATTAATTGGATTCAAAAATATCTTGCACACATGAGGAGTGCCATGTTGCATGTTTACATAAATTGAATGTCTTATGAATGTGTATATATATTTAAATTTCCATTCTTTGGTCAGTGAAAGCAGGCTAAATATTTGCTTAAAAAAACAAACAAAAAAAAACCTTCGGACACATACAGTATGCCAACTTTCTTTTTAGATGTGTTTCATCAAGGCGAAAATTAGTAGCTGTGAAATTACCACTGTGGCTTTCTCTTCACACTCTGAACAAATATGTAAATCAGATTGCAATGTTCAGGGTTCATATGGATACATTTTATCTTAAATCAGAATCTTAAAGGGATACTCAACCCCAAAATTAAAATTTAGTCATAAATCACTTACCCCCATGCAGATATGTGCCGGTATTCGGTAATGCGATATATCACGGTAATGAATATGCACGATATTGTTATCGTGGGCGTTTCTAAATACCGTGAATAATTATATATTACAAATTATTCAAAATTTGGAATGCATTTTGAGAATACTTTTCCCATCAACTGGTCAAAATGCACAACACCGCTGTATGCTGCTTGAAAGAGGAGTGTGTGCTCTGATGTAAACACATGAGAAGCACACGAGGGAACACGTGAGAGACACGCTGAATGAGGGCACATTCAATCTCTGACAGCAGATGGCGCTAAACTGCAGAAAATGCAGCCCTTACCCTGGAAACCCCCTAAATAAAGCAGCTGCTACTTTCTAAAACATATTTAAATAATTTTAAATAGCCATTCAGATTTGTGTATTTGATATGGTGTCCATCACCGAGCCAAATACTTAAATATTTAGACTTAATAGGCTATTTATTTTCAAACTTTTTACTACAACATGCCCTAGATATTGTTTGAAAGTGTTTTGATTCTTTTTTGTTTATTCACACTTTATATTAGGGCTTCATTAGTTAACATAAACTGCCAATGAAAAATTCTTCTGAACATTCATTAATTTTAGGTATTCCAATATTTAATAACACATGGTTAAAATCAAAAGTTGCAACTGTTTATTTAATGAGCTAACATGAACTAAGACTTGTATTTTTAACAAAGATTAATAACTTCTGTAGCAAATGTAGCTATTGCTCATTGTGAATGTTAATGCATTAACTAAGGTTAGCTAATGAGGTCTTATTGTAAAGTGATACCTATGGGTCTTTATAGTTCTTTTGCACTTTAATCTGTGTAAACCTTTTAACTTTATATATTTTTTTCTGTATTGCTTTATTGTATTTAAATGTTCAGTTATTTTTGTTATAAGAAAAAAGTTATTTAACCTGTTATACTGTATTATGACCACTTTTTTGAAACAAAATTTCAATACCGTGATGAAAGCATGATCAATTAATTGCAACAGGAAAATTTGATACTGGCATATCCCTACCCCCACGTCGTTGCAAACCCGTAAAAGCTTAGTTCATCTTCAGAACACAATTTAAGATATTTTGGATGAAAACCGGGAGGTCTGTGACTGTCCCATAGACTGCCAAATAAATAGCAGTGTCAAGGTCCAGAAAAGGTATGAAAGTCGTCAACAGAATACTCCATCTGCCATCAGACGTGATTGAAATCAAACATTAGATATTTATTTCAAATTGTTTTGCTTTTTTTTTGCAGATAAGAGAGTTATAGATATGAGATGTGTGTTTGATATCCATATTTTTGCTGTCCCTTTTAGAGAGGGATGGAATGGGCGTCCTGGGAGACAAAACCGTCTGTCCTCTGCTGGATCCTTCAGTGAAGAGGAGGGTATCTTCGTCAACTCCACCAGCAGTAAACTCCTGGAGCGAGCCCACGGCATCCTTATGTGAGATTCTGTCACTCTGTGCTACACAGCTCTTTACTTTTACTGTCATCAAATACAAGAGTCTACTGGAATAGCATAACCACTATTACTTGTGCTTTTTTTTTTTCCAGGAGAAATAAGAACTATAAAATGAAGCCCAGTCTTCCTAAGGTGCGAATCCCATAACATACTTTTTCCTATTTTTATTTTACTCAATAACAAGTCTGTCATGAGCTACTCACCATATTATCAATATCTGGTGTTTTTGTCATTTTGTTTTTTATGATTGTTTTGTGAGATTTTTGTGAGATTTACCAATGCTGAAGTCAAGTTAATTCATTTTTAAATTTTTGTCTTTTCCCTCAAATCATAAGGTTTAGAATACTTGAAGAGTATTGTATCATATCATTATTTTTTTTGTCCTTTTTGGCTATTTTAGTACTTTTTGGAGCTGTCTAGTTGCGTTACGTGCCTTTTAGGATACTTCATTGATTTTTGCCATGTACAGAATTGACTTCTCCTTTTGTGTTCCATGAAAGTTCATATGGTTTTATAATGACACGATGGTCTGTAAATGCTGATAGGATTCAGATTTTTGGGCAAAATATCCCTTTAACTAGTCTGTGTAAGCTTGTGCCTGACTGACTGTGTGTCTCATCTGTCTATGTGTTTCTGCAGCACTTACTGGATGTCAAGTCTCTGAAGTACCTGAGTAACCTGACGTTACAAGATCGCATCACAAAGTCCCTGATGCACCTCCACAAGAAAAAGAAACCCCCAAGTATCAGTGCCCAGTTCCAGGTCAGATCTCGCTCTTTCTTAAGAGTATTCTGAATCATGTCTATGTTGTGTAAGTATGGTGTAATTTCCACTCTGTACAGCTCTGTTTTATGTGCCCCCCAAAAAAGCCCAAATTAATCATAATAAATCATGTCTGTCTTTGATACAATAACACTTTTATTTGCTCTGTCATTCCCAAGCTCTTTTGTTTTGGTTTTACTTAAAAAAAAAACTGCTTGTAAAAGTCTATGATTCATGACATTTAAGATCATGCAATGCAGTACGTACAGTATTTGTCATATGGCTGTTTTTATCTGGACAGGATCTCCTTACCTACTGTACCCAGAGCTTGAACTCATGTGCATTACAGTTTATTGAATTAGCTGAGCCTCTGCGTATTACTGTGTATTACTGTTGTCAGCGCTGTTGTGGGTTTTACATTTATGGTCACTTAATTAAATTCAATTAAATTAGACATTAAACCCTCTTAAAATAAACTTTTCAATCTCTCTAGTTGATGTACTTCAAATAATAACAACAGTGTACAACAGTGGATATACATGAACCATTGAAGGATTTTTGCTTTTATTTCTGAACCACCATAAACTTAAACAGAAATTTTCAAATCAACATTCATTTTGTCGTGACCATTTTAAATGAAATAAAATGCTTGACTTCTTTGTCTTGCTAAGTTAGCATTTTATGTATTTTAAATGCATATAATTTAGTGCTGTCAAATGATTAATCGTGATTAATTGCATCCAAAATAAAAGTTTTAGTTTACATAATAAATATACAGATTACACACACATATATTATGTATATATAAATACACACATATTCATGTTTATATTTAAGAAAAATATGTTACGTTTATGTTACGTTTATATTCAACCCTGAAACAACATACAGAACTACCAAATTCTGCTATTTTGATTGCAACATATAATAATTGCTGTTAATAATGTTCATCGTCTGTTTGATTACACCTTTAATTGATTTTTCTGTCCATTTCTGCCATATGTACATCAACTGACATAGAAACTTAATTTTCTGTAAAGCTGCTTTGCAACGATTTGTATCATGAAAAGTGCTATACAAATAAACTTGAATTGAGTTAAATATATTAAATATATTTATATATGATAGAAATTATATTAATATAGATATATACATGTAAATAAATGTAAATATTTTCAAAATATATGCTGTATGTGTGTATATTTATATATACATAACACATATACACAAAACACACGCATGTATTATGTAAACAAAAACTTTTATTTTGGATGGGAATAATTGAGATTAATCGTTTGACAGCACTAATATAATTAAATAATATTTTCATGCTTTTTGCATAATTCGACAATCAGAATGGAAGGTGATATTTACCTTAGTTTGTCTAAAAATATAAACATTTAAACATATAAATGCGTATTTTATAATGGATTCTCATAGTTTAATTTAGCTATGAAATCTAGCTGGGAAAAAAACTAAAGTATTTCCAGGTTTTTTTTTTTATGCAAAATTCATCTGCTAAATGAATATTTATAAAGAGAAATGTTGAAATCTGTTTAAAAAAATTCCAATCCCATGTGACATGAAAATGAATGTATTTGTTTCATTAAAAATGCAGCATTGTATGACAATTCACTCTGCTGGCTAAGAATTACATTTCCCTCTAGTGTCTCAGATTGAGACAGAGAGCTGTAAACATTCACTCGCTCTGCAGTTCTGGGGTGTCTGGCAGCAGGCCTGCACAAATGTGTGGATGACCTCACTTCCCACATCCTGTTCTGTGTGGCTCTCACTTTGGGAAGGGAGAGTGAATTCCTGACCACCAAAATAGCCCCTTTCTCTCTGTGTAGAGAGATGCAGACATGGAAACACACACAACAAATGCTTTTTTAAAGATCTTGAACATTAGCTTGTCTGGTGCTATATGTACATTTTTTGCTACTTTGGAATGGTATATATGTGTCATATTACACGATGACATTTAAAATATTGTAAGTTATAGTTAAAATAAACATCATTGTCTTCATTTATAATATATTTTTTATTTATTTTAAATGTTATTTTTTCTTATGGAGTGAAATGTTCTTGAAGGTTTTGTGAGATTTACCTTCATAGTCAAGAAACATAAGAAAATGACGAGATGTGAACAATTTGAACTTGTGCTGCCTTCATGAACACTATAGCTCAATGTGTTATTCAGACAATTAAAGTAATGCAGACAACATACAGCTTGTTTCTGCCATGTACGTTGTGTACTAATGTGAAATACCATTTAAGCTGAACAAATCCTTATTTATTAATTTATTTATTATTATTTTTTTTTAAGCCTCTCTCAACAAACTGATGGAGACGCTGGGTCAGTCAGAGCCATACTTTGTGAAGTGCATACGATCAAATGCTGAAAAGGTGTGTGAGTCCATATGAATGTTTTTGTATTAATTTCACTCATACTGAACAGTATATCATTTATAGACTATATACATTTCTGTGTTTATTGTTTGACATAAATCCCTGCTGCTTTTCAGCTCCCTCTGCGTTTTAATGATGCCCTGGTGCTGAGACAGCTTCGCTACACAGGCATGCTGGAAACCGTGCGTATCCGACAATCTGGCTACAGTATCAAGTACACTTTTAAGGTGAGACAAATGCACAATACAGTAAAGTTTTTTTGTGTGTGTTTTTCAAATAAGTCTCTAATGCTTAACTAAAAATAAATTAAAAGCAGTAATATTTTGAATTATTTTTACTCTTTAAAATAACTGTTTTCTATTTGAATTAGTGCTCTCAAACGATTAATAACATCCAAAATAAAATGAATACATAATAACTGTTTTCTGTTTGAATTAGTGCTGTCAAACGATTAATCGTGATTAATCACATCCAAAATAAAATAAATACATAATAACTGTTTTCTATTTGAATTAGTGCTTTCAAATGATTACTCATGATTAATCACATCCAAAATAAAATAAATAAATACATAACTGTTTTCATTTTGAATTAGTGCTGTCGAATGATTAATTGTGATTAATCGCATCCAAAATAAAATAAATAAATAAATAAATACATAATAAATATACACAGTACATATGCATATATTATGTAAACAAAAACTTTTATTTTGGATACGATTAATCGTGATTAATCGTTTGACAGCACTAATTTAAATATATTTTACAGGGTAATTTATTTCTGTGACGCAAAGCTGAATTTTCATCAGTCATTACTCTAGTCTTCAGTAACATTTATTGATATTATCAGTTATGTAAACCATTTCTATGAAAACCATGACACATTTTTTCAGAATTTTTGATGAAATAGAAAGATCAAAAGAAATCAAATGTTTTGATAACAGTCCTTACTGTCACTTTTGATCAGTTTAATGTGTCCTTGCTTAATAAAAGTGTTTAATTTCTTAAATAAAAATAATAATAACAATAATTTACTGACCCCAAAACTTTTGAATGAAGTTGTACGTGGATGAGCGTAATTTCTGATCCTATCCTCATCTTCTGGAGTCCCAAAGCTGAAATCATTGTTTCCAGTTATTCAGTTCCTTTCCTGGGTGTGGCTGTCTGGGGATGATTCTGTTGTTTTGGCCACTTTCTGTGTATTCAGCCCAGACAAATAGCATCATGTAGAGGATACAAATAGGATTAGTTTACACACTGTGAATCCCTAATGACTAAACAGATCATCAGCTCTATTTTCAATAATTAAAAGTGTTTTCTTAGGCAAGCCTCACTATTACTATTTCTTATGTTGGGTATTGTGTAAAATGGCCTTTACATACATGTAGGACTTGAGGGCTGTGTGTACTTTTGCATCCATTTCACTTTTTTATCCATGGCATGAGGAAAATTATAAAAGAATGGTGTTTTTATTTAAAGCTAAATATCAAAATTGTACTATACAGTCGTGGCCAAAAGTTTTGAGAATTACATAAATATTGGAAATTGGAAAAGTTGCTGCTTAAGTTTTTATAATAGCAATTTGCATATACTCCAGAATGTTATGAAGAGTGATCAGATGAATTGCATAGTCCTTCTTTGCCATGAAAATTAACTTAATCCCAAAAAACCTTTCCACTGCATTTCATTGCCGTCATTAAAGGACCTGCTGAGATCATTTCAGTAATCATCTTGTTAACTCAGGTGAGAATGTTGACGAGCACAAGGCTGGAGATCATTATGTCAGGCTGATTGGGTTAGAATGGCAGACTTGACATGTTAAAAGGAGGGTGATGCTTGAAATCATTGTTCTTCCATTGTTAACCATGGTGACCTGCAAAGAAACGCGTGCAGCCATCATTGCGTTGCATAAAAATGGCTTCACAGGCAAGGATATTGTGGCTACTAAGATTGCACCTAAATCAACAATTTATAGGTTCATCAAGAACTTCAAGGAAAAGAGGTTCAATTCTTGTAAAGAAGGCTTCAGGGCGTCCAAGAAAGTCCAGCAAGCGCCAGGATCGTCTCCTAAAGAGGATTCAGCTGCGGGATCGGAGTGCCACCAGTGCAGAGCTTGCTCAGGAATGGCAGCAGGCAGGTGTGAGCACATCTGCACGCACAGTGAGGCGAAGACTTTTGGAAGATGGCCTGGTGTCAAGAAGGGCAGCAAAGAAGCCACTTCTCTCCAAAAAAAACATCAGGGACAGATTGATCTTCTGCAGAAAGTATAGTGAATGGACTGCTGAGGACCGGGGCAAAGTCATATTCTCAGATGAAGCCCCTTTCCGATTGTTTGGGGCATCTGGAAAAAGGCTTGTCCGGAGAAGAAAAGGTGAGCGCTACCATCAGTCCTGTGTCATGCCAACAGTAAAGCATCCTGACACCATTCATGTGTGAGGTTTGCTTCTCATCCAAGGGAGTGGGCTCACTCACAATTCTGCCCAAAAGCACAGCCATGAATAAAGAATGGTACCAAAACACCCTCCAACAGCAACTTCTTCGAACAACCCAACAACAGTTTGGTGAAGAACAATGCATTTTCCAGCACGATGGAGCACCGTGCCATAAGGCAAAAGTGATAACTAAGTGGCTCGGGGACCAGAATGTAGAAATTTTGGGTCCATGGCCTGGAAACTCCCCAGATCTTAATCCCATTGAGAACTTGTGGTCAATACTCAAGAGGCGGGTGGACAAACAAAAACCCACTAATGCTGACAAACTCCAAGAAGTTATTATGAAAGAATGGGTTGCTATCAGTCAGGATTTGGCCCAGAAGTTGATTAAGAGCATGCCCAGTCGAACTGCAGAGGTCCTGAAAAAGAAGGGCTAACACTGCAAATACTGACTCTTTGCATAAATGTCATGTAATGGTCGAAAAAATCCTTTGAAACGTATGAAGTGCTTGTAATTATATTTCAGTACATCACAGAAACAACTGAAACAAAGATCTAAAAGCAGTTTAGCAGCAAACTTTTTGAAAACTAATATTTATGTAATTCTCAAAACTTTTGGCCACGACTGTACACACAACATGCTTCTCACAAAATAAAAAATACACTTTATTAAAATAAAAAATAAAGATTTTTAAGGAGGAGAAATAATAATGTTATATAAGGAAAATGGGTTTGTATCTGCTTATTCAATTCATGAGTGTCAGTACCATAAAAAGGGAAATGTATGTATTTCTGTATTTCATTTGTGGTAAAAAAAAAAAGAAAAAAAAAGGAATGGACACAAAAATACACAGACCCTTAATTCACACTTTCACTTTTTCAAATCTTTAGTCAAGAATTAAGATAAAAGGTTTCTGTAATACAGCCTCTAATAATCAGTAAGTAAACACTATTAGCAATGTGCTAACAGCCAAGCAGAACACTCCAGCAACTGTTTAGCAATGACTTATTTTTATTAAGGTTTCTACCTTGGCGATGTGTACTCAAGTGTCTTTTTATGAAGCTTGAGTGTTTCCTCCCCCAGTAATTTCTGTAAGATATGAAGCTGGTGTAGTTAGCTGACTTCACAGAGGCTCTCTATAGTCTGCAATAAAAGTGGCCAGGAATAATTGCATACACAACGGCATCTGCCTCCCAGACTGTCCACCCCCAGTGGGCTGCATTGACGGAGACTTCAATAAGGCATGCCTTCACAGTGATGTTAGTGTTCTAAGTTCTGCCCAGTTTTAAGGCCTTAATGAGAAATGTCACTTCCTGGATGCTTCAGAAAGTGAATGACGTTTTGTGTGTGTGTGCCATTAAGAAAAAAAGTTTGACTATGGCGGTGTGGTGTAAAGTCTCTGTGTTATGCCCTCCAGGACTTTGTTCGACACTTCCATGTGCTGTTACCAGAGGGTACCAACCAGGCCAGCCAGGAAGCTATCAGACGGTACCTGCACCAGGTGGATCTCACTCCTGAAGGGTTCCAAGTGGGCCGTACCATGGTATGATCAACCTTCAGCCTCTGCCAGTGATGGGACTTAATTAAATTCCTAGAGTCTTAACTTTTTCTGATGCCTTTGGGATGACACATACTGTCCATTCATGGTTAGCTTTGTTGGAAATGTACAGTATTGCATGCATGTGACGCGTCTCTTTGTCTATGCATGTGTATGGCAGGTGTTTCTCCGTGAAACAGAGCGTCAGCGGCTACAAGACCTGCTCCATCAGGAGGTGCTGCGCAGAATAATTAATCTTCAGCGACGTTACAGAGCTCTTCTGGAGAGAAAGAACTTCCTCAGAATGAGACAGGCTGCTTCTCAGATACAGGTACCTCTAAGATTTATTTTGTACTTTAAAAAAAAACAACAAAAAAAACAGAATGTTGAGTAATAGATTTTTATTAATTTTTTTTTCATTTGGAATTTTAGAAGAAAAAAAAAAAAAAAAATATATATATATATATATATATATATATATATATATATATATATATATATATATATATTAATATGACTGAAAATGAATGGAAGTTCATTGTTCATTGGGCAGAAGGTGTGGGAACCGTGTCTGTGGTATTTGGGTTAGGCTTTTGACATGTAAACAGTGGAAGCACTTACAGAAATAAAGGATTTAGTATTAAATAAATATTATTTTAACTCTAAAGGTGATTTATTTGTTCCGTCAAACACTCAAGGATGTTTAAAAAATGTTGATAGACTGATTGCAGTTATGTATCGATCCTTCTTTGATTTACATCTTGGAATTGACCAAAATATTCTTATTTAGTAAGATTACTTTTTAGAATTTAGTATAAATTTTTCTAATAAGACTTTTTTGTACATGTGAAAAAATATATTCCTGTCTATTCTAAAACATAAGTTTTTACACCAAATATTTTGGAGTAAATGTTTATTAAATGCCCACTGTGTTGTCTCCTGTAGAACTGGTGGAGGAGCTGTCAGTCTTCACAGAGGGACAGCAGGTTTGAGTATGTCCAGCAGGAGGCAGCGGTTTGTATCCAGTCGGCCTGGAGAGGCTTTAAAGAGAGGCGTAGACTCCTGCTGTGGAGGGAGGCAGCCTTGGTGATCCAGAGAACCTGGAGGCAGTATTGGCGGGGGCGGGCAGCCTGCCAGATCCAGACTGCATGGAGAAGACACAGGGCCAGAGAGCTCTACCTCCGTCAGCAGGATATCACCATCCGCCTGCAAGCAGCGGGTAGAGGCTATCTGGCAAGGCAGAGGTATGATACAACCCTTTCTAAAGAGTAACATCTCTGTTGAAATAAATTGCCTAATAATACAGAGAGAACTGTATAATGGTCTGGGTTACACCAATCAACATTCTAATGCTTTTTATACAGGTTCATAGTGCTAGCCTGCCAAGCAAAATTCTGGTTGGTTTAACACCGGAATAGCATAAGAACTTAAAGTTTATTGTTGTTGTTTTTTCATTGTTATTGTTTATATCATTGCAAAATGTAAACAATATTATTGTCCAGCGTTGAATTAAAAGTTGTATTTACTGTATAGTCCATCCAATGGCATGCATGCAGTACACTTACATAGAGCAACATGTACTATATATCAAATCTCAGCTGTGTGATAGTTTATATCATTGCAAAATGTAAACTATATTATTGCACAGCCCTTTATATAAAGTTGGAAATGCAGTACATCTGACTTTATCCACATATATACAGCATACTCATTTAATGTGATATATACTAATATACAGTATATAGCCAATCTCAAATGCTAGAATGCTTATATAGTTGCAAAATGTAAACTGTATAATCGGCCATCTCTAATCAGTGAAATGTGATTAGAGCTATTATAGACATTAGCATCATGATTTTCTGCAAAGCTGACTGGGATTTTGAAAAGCACTACACAATTTTTTTTAAACGTGTGCTGTCTTCCTACTAAGAAGTGTTTTTTTTTTTTTTTTTTTGACATTTTCAGATTTAGAGAACTTCAAGAGCAGAAATTAAAATCCACTCATCTGCCAAATGGAAAGATCAGTCTGTTACCAGAAGAGGGCAATCTGAGAGACATGGGTTTGGATCAAAGGAAGTGGGACGTCTCCGTTGAGGTGCAGGACGGGAGCAAACAGACACTCACTGGTGCAGTAGAGGTGCCTGGAGAAGATGTTTTGGAAGAGCTGGTGCCAGAGATGACAAAAGGTATTGCAACAGTACAACCGGCATCTGAAGTGACAATCCGAGAAAGACCACAGACTCTAGAGGATCCCAACCAGAGGACCCGGGCCAAACGGGAGAGCAGGCGGATGCGAGAATTGGAGCAGGCCAAATTCAGCTTGGAGCTTCTTAAGGTACGCTCCACTGGAGGTGTGTCTCCTTCAGAAGAAAGGCGCTGGTCAATGGAGCTGGTCAGCGAGATCCCTCACACTCCTCAGGGTACTCCAGACAGCCAGAGCTCCAAGGGCAGCTTTGAGCTACTCAATATAGATGACTATTTCAAAGACAAGGCACCTTGTGCCGAACCAGAGGACCTTGGTTCTCCTTCTGTACCTGACATGCACGATGTGTTCTCCAACATGCCCGAGTCCGCTTTGCCCTCTGACACTCCAGCACCTGATATAATGTCAAAACCAGCTGGCCAACCTGAACCTCCCAAAATGCAGAACTCGCTCCCGACTTTCTACTCCCCTCCATTAGAAAGCAGCTCTCTAATTGTGAAGTCCACCATTAATTCTGCCACCCCGTGCCCTGATGGCCTCAGAAAACCTATTAAAGACAAGAAGGAGTCCACTCGGAGACCTATGGTCGTGGTTATTAGTATGCAGAAGGAAAGCCTTTTAAATGAAGCAGATGTGAAGCCTCCGGAGGTTAAAGACAGTGCTGCCCAGACCAGCGAGCCACCGAGCCCAGCACAGCCTAGCAGCGAAAGCCTTTATGTTCTGGAAAGGCTAATGAAGCTTAATGAGCAAAAGGAAGAGCGTCAGAAACATCAGCAACAGCTAAATGAAAAAGAGTTGATGGAGCGGATCCGTCAGCAGAAGCACATCTTGAAAAAAGAACGTGAGCATAACGCCCAACATGAGAGGGAGAGGTATGAGAAGCAGAGGGTTGAAGCTCTGCAAAGGATTGAGCAGAGTAGGCAAGAAGGTTCAGGAGGAAAGCCAGATAGTTTCTTCACAGACAGAGGCCCTGCTCCCATAGCTCAGCCAGAGCCTGACCTCAGCTCCCAGCCACTGGTCCCAGAAAAGGAAGCTGCTCCTTCCATTTTCAGAGGCCAACCAAAAGATAGCCGCAGTGTAGCAAAAGGGTGGGCACCGAAGTTGACCCTGGAATCCAGAGGGGATGAGGCCAGAAGGAAATTAAATATGAAACCGTCCACTCAGAATGTCAACATGAACATGTCCGAGAGGCCTGGAAACATGTTCTTTTCACCGAAGGCCAAGGTTTCAAAGTAAGTGATGTGCTTGACCTCAGGGTGCCAGGTTACTAAATAGTTCATTGCAATGAAAATTATCATCATTTCTCACCTTCCGAACCTGTTTGATTTTCTTTCTTCTGCTGAACGCAAAAATAAAATGTCCAAGTTGTCCTTTACTATACAATGAAAATGGATACCTGGGGCTGTCAGGCTTCAGCTTTGTGTGAGAAACAGACAAATTTAAGCTGTCGTTAACATTAAAGGGTTAGTTCACCCAAAAATGAAAATTCTGTCATTAATTACTAACCCTCATGTTGTTCCAAACCCACAAGACTTTCGTTCATATTCTGAACACAAATTAAGATATTTTTGATCAAATCTGAGAGCTCTTTGACCCTCCCTAGACAGCAATGCAACTGCAATGTTCCCAGGTCCAGCAACGTAGCAAGGACATCGGTAAAACAGTCCATGTGACATCAGGGGTTAAACCGTAATTTTACAAAGCTACGAGAATACTTTTTGTGGGCAAAGAAAACAATAATAACAACATTTATTCAACAATTCTTTTCAAGAGTTACCATCTACTTTCTACATTTCTGAGAGTACCCCAGAACGTAATCCACATAAACAGCGCTGATTACGTTGATTACCACTGATGTCACATGGACTGTTTTAACGATGTCCTTGCTACATTGCTGGACCAAATTCCAGTTTATTCTGCACACAAAGCTAAAGAAAGAAATTGATATGGTTTTGTATGGACATAAAGGTGAGTAAATGATGGCAGGTTTTTTTTGTTTTTGAGTAATCTAAAGCTTGAACTTCTTGAATTTGTTTTAGGTTGGATAAGGACTTAGCCAATCAAGGGAAAACCGCAGGAGTCCAGAATGAAGTGAGCCTCTTGGGTTACAAATCCGCTAAGAGTGAGGTGAGAGATGTAGCAACTGACACTAGGTCATGACAGAATTAAATAGCTTTTCACAAACCTCAAGATTTTTTTCCTCGTTATTGAATACATTTGTCTTTCTGCCTCACGAGGCCCTGGTGGGGTCACCTGACCTTGACGTACGGGGGAGCATCTTCATTTGTTTTATCATTTGGTTGATTAGGTTGGCCGACCGGGTCATAAAAAAGCCCGAATGGCAAGGACACGTTCAGACTTCATGACCCGCGGTTCAAACGCCATGGGAGAGGGGGAGTCAGAGGAGGAGGAGTATGATGAGACCCCTCTGTCTCCTAGCACACCCCTCCCCAAGCAGGACTCAGAGGAGAGCACACTAGAGGCTTGTCACAGTGACTCCGAAATGGTAATTTAACGGTCTGTGTTAGCGCAAGCAGGCCAAGCAGCAAGATCTCTCTCTACAGCTAACTCCTCCAGAAGAAGCTGATAGATTGCCTTACTGACCACCTGAAACGCTTCTACACTCCCTATCCAATTGAAGGACATAATCTTCAACCACAGATGCTGAAACACCTTTTGAAAACTATTCTCATCTGTGATGGCAGGTGTTTTCTGCATCCACATAGAAATACTATACAAATAAATTATACAATGCAAAGAATCATTTGCATTTTAATAAGGGCTGTCAATAGATTAAAAAAATGTATATAAAAAAAATACTGATTAATCTTAAATTTAGAATTTTCCTCAATACATACATACAGTAGTTTACTTAGCTCTCTACTATAAATAGGGACATTACGTAGACATCTATTGTTTTTATATACAGCTAGTTAAAGGGTTAGTTCAGCCAAAAATGAAAATTATGTCATTAATGACTCACCCTCATGTCGTTCCAAACCCGTAAGACCTCCGTTCATCTTCAGAACACAGTTTAAGATATTTTAGATTTAGTCCGAGAGCTTTCTGTCCCTCCACTGAAAATGTATGTACGGTATACTGTCCACATCCAGAAAGGTAATAAAAACATCATCAAAGTAGTCCATGTGACATCAGAGGGTCCGTTAGAATTTATTGAATTTATTTATTGGACAGAAAGCTCTCGGACTAAATCTAAAATATCTTAAACTGTGTTCTGAAGATGAACGGAGGTCTTACGGGTTTGGAACGACATGAGGGTGAGTCATTAATGACATAATTTTCATTTTTGGCTGAACTAACCCTTTAAATAGATTACCCTAACCCTAACCAACACCCTACCTAAACTTTTTTACAATAAAAAATGTTATATAAAATTATTTATTTTTAATTTTGCTTTATTTTATTTATTTTTGTTATATTTTATAGTTTAGTTTAGTTTAGTTTAGTTAAGTTTAATTTACATTACATTACCGAAAAGATTTTGTCAGATTTAACACACTTCTGGGTATATTTTACCAAAAATATCAGTTAATGCTAGAAGGGGTACAGCTATGGCATGCACACATTAATATAGCGTAATTTTTGTCTGTACAACTATATATATTTTGTCTAAAGCATAATTTTTGTCTATACACTATACAACAATAATTACTGTTTTTGCATTATTGTAAGGGGTAGGTAGGTGTAGATGTTAATAAAACACAATCTAATAGGTTTCCATTCGTAGCTGTATCCCTTCTAGCCACAAACCAAAATATCCCCAAGCTTTTTTTATGGGCAGTAGAAAAGTGTTCTTGCTGACACCTATTGGTGTGGATGTACTGTAACATCACACAAAACAATGTTACTTTACATTATAAACATATTTGTCAAAAGCACTATTCATTTTTCAATAGTCATTAAAACTTTTGACTGTTTTTTTTTTTTGACACAAATTTAATTTAGCTCATTAGTTTTTCTATTAACTTTGACAGCCCTAATTTTAATGCATTTTTATCCAGCACAAAAATATAGTAGATTTAATTAATTGTCACACTTGACCCAGAACTTCTGTTTTCTTCAGTACATTGCTTCATGAACCAGCCACACAGATATGGATGGCTTCCATCAGAAGTTTGCTTTTCTTTCCTGATGTAATAAGGCATCTTGCGTAAAGTTTAACCCACGGCACTCTTCACAATCTGACCACGCTGCTTGTCTAGACATAACAGTTATGCTAGTTATAGGTTGCTCCTTCCAGAATTACCAAGACCTTCTGCGAGATTCTGCTTTCTACACTGCCACCTTGGAAAAAGAGTACTGCATGCTTTAACATCTAGCTCTGCTTTAACATCTAGCTCTGTCAGGCTAAAGCAATGGAACTGTCATGGCGCATATTCTGTATTTCTTATTCTGTACCTCTCTTTACAATAATCACTCTTTGCATTCTTGTTGGTTAACAATACAGTAGAATTCAGTCATTATCTGGGTCATTGAATGAAACCGGTGCCTCTTTTTTATATCAAATATATATAGAGAGAAAGAGTAAATAATTGAAAAATAAAGTTGCTAGATGTGTTTAGAAAAATGGCTATAATAAAAAAAAAAATTATTTATCTGTAAATATGTTACTTATATCTCTTTAATATAAGTTAATGTATTTATTATTTAAATTTATGCAAAAGGTACCTGTTTTGTAGAACGACCCATCTAGTTTCTGTTAAATACTATTGTTCTTTTTTTAAAAGTTAAGAGATTTACTTTGTGTCCTAGTCATATGCTATCTTTAAAGTGCCCTTTCATTGTGTGCCACTGGTTAGTTTTAGTGCATTAGTGTTGTAGAAGAAGATTGATTTAACCACTTAGTGCTTTCAGACTATGTTAAGGAGCAACACATGTTCTTTCTCTTTGTGGCCATTGTAAATGTTTTAAACTGACACTACCTACCGGAAAATAGTGGCTGAAGTGAAAGGAAAAGGCAAAGTGTCTATTTAAAGGCTTGTATTGTGCTATAGAAGGTTTTGACAGACAAACCTTGTCAGTAACTGTCAGTTAGAGACCTTTGCTCTTACATACTATATGTAATGATCTCTTTCAGCCGTCCACAGCCAATGAAGAGCAGAAGAACATGTATAAAACAATCTCATCTGGAGAGCTGGGCAAAAGTGATGCGAGGAAGAACTCTCATGGAGATGGAAGGTGCGTGTTTTTTGAAGAACAGTTGAGATTAAAATATTTTCATTTTATGTTTATTTTACTCTTCATTTATTCATATTATTTTCTCTTTTCCCCCATGAAACCGATATTACAGTATGACCCAATTGTAAATAAAACATATATTTAATAATAATAATAAAATATATATATATATATATATATATATATATATATATATATATATATATATATATATATATATATATATATATATATATATATATATATAAATATATTTTTTTTCTTCTAAAAAAGGACAAAAAAGCACCCTAGAGTTAGTCACTATGGCACATTTAGGTTCGTCACTTCTGGTTTTTCAGGCTGTTTTTCACGCATAAAATTTTTGTGTCTAAGAGAGAAATTGTGGGCCTGGAACATAAAGTAAATGAAATAAAATAAAATATAAGTATCAGGACAGTCTATTCCTTTAAAATGATTGCTGTCCTTGTCAACATGTTTTGTCTGCAGGGTTCGCACTAAAATGCGGTTTTGGGGAAAGGCAAGGCATGGAGAGAAGAAAACCTCGCGAGAACGGCTGCTGTGTGGCAGTGATACTTTGGAAGGAGACTATGCTGAAACAGCATTTCTAATGGAAGAAGGTGAGTTGACAAAAAAAACTAAATTAAAATGTTTCAAGTATATTGAGATTTGAAGAACTCTTTTGGTCATAAAAACACTGCTATTCTGATTATTCAGGGGTAGAGCGCCTGACCCCTCCTCAAAGTCCAGACCTAACATTACAGAGGGAGTTTAAAGAGAATAAAGACCCGTCCCCTAAAGTGAAGCGCAGACGGAGTGTGAAGATCAGCAGTGTGGCTCTGGAGCCCGTCCAGTGGCAGAATGACGCCCTGCAGATACTCACATGTGCCAGTGACTACAGGAGCATGAATGACTTCCTCATGAAGAAGGTGATGACTGTTTTCTACTTCAATTTACTACAGCTGCATTTACTTACTGATGAGAAGAAATCTTAATAACCTTGTTTTAATCTCACAGATTACTGATTTAGACACAGAAGATGGTAAGAAAGACACAATGGTGGATGTTGTCTTCAAAAAGGCCCTAAAGGAGTTCCGCTTAAATATCTTCAACTCATACTCAACAGCTTTAGCTGTAAGTACCTTTATAAAGCAATTGTTTTACTGTTATCACCTGAAAAATGATTCATATTGTCATCAAAAATGTAGGACGTTTGGTTTTGTCTTTGCAAAAGAATGTGAGTGTGATCGTCCCTTAAGAGATGTGATGTATTGCTTGTTGTCATATTGTGCCTGGTTAGGACATTATGTCAGAAACAGATATATTGTTTTTGCTCTGTGTGCAGATGGACGATGGGAAAAGCATTCGTTATAAGGATCTCCACGCCCTCTTTGAGCAAATCCTGGAGAAAAACATGCGTCAGGAGCAGAGGCACTGGAGCGAGTCACCAGTGAAAGTTTGGGTCAACACCTTCAAAGTCTTCCTGGATGAGTTCATGACAGAGCACAAACCTCTGGACAGCAGTATGAGCAGGGTACAGTGTTAACACAGTCAATGGCACTTTTCATGAACGGGATACAAAATAGGGCTTCCAGAAAGTAACAGGATGGAACAGGATGGCGAGTGAATTTTTAGATATGGGTGTGAAATAAAAATGAGGTTAATGTAATATTATGTTTTAATTATTATGTCTTTAACGCATTAATTGATTAATGCCAACAATTATTTTATCGTGTGTTAACACAGTTTTTTATTATTATGAAAGTCCCTTGCTCACTGGCTCTGAATACACATACAGACAAATCATGGGCCACAGGAAGGGATGATGCAGATCTAATTATTTAGGCTCAACACAGTGGAGTGAATAGTTTTGTTAACTTTGTGGTTTATTATTCTGAGTTGTATGGGACGCGGTAACACACGTCGCTCTCACAATATATTGCTTTACAGATCTATCACTTTTGCCCCTCAGAAATATTTCCGCAATCATGCAGCACGCATCAGAAGATCTGCACTCCGGCGCGGTTAGCACTCACACTCACTGATCTATATATAACTGAACCGCACTCTGGCGATCGCACTAGCCAAACGAACCAGGCTTTGGAGGTCAAACGCGCTCCGACACGGTTATGATTGCCTAGTATGAGCACACCCTAATTATTCTCCCACGAGTCTCTACCCACCTGCACCCGCACTCGACCATCAAGTGTTGTCCCGCACCGCACTCTGCTGCGATTGGTCCCGCGATCATGCAGGTCTCTAATAGGAAGGTGCCTGTTGTAATGTTATGATCGAGGCTCTGGACTCATAACGCATAACTTGTTTTTCTATAACAAACTATAAAATATTTTCTATAAAAACATAAATGCCCTGGCAGTGTAAAATAACTTGTTTTATATTTAATTTAATTACATTTATGTTATAAGTTGAGATTTAGGCTACAATAAATATTTTAACTGCTACTGTGTAAAAGGAACACTGCTGTAAAAAGCACCTTATTTGTTTAAAGTGTTTGTGTAACAATATAAAACTTCATATTCACGGGAAGAAGGAGGCGGGAACCGGCGAACACTCAAATAAACCTTTAATAACCAAATAAAGATAAAACAGTGCGACGACTGCCGCGCACAAAGAAAACCAAACCCAAAATAAAGCCAAGGCCTGGTCCTCTCTCGTCCTTCACTGTCGTCGCTCCTCTTTTGTATCCTCCCCAATCTCCTCCGTGGGACTCGAGACCGGTGAGTGGAGCAGGTGTCGCTCATTTCCCAATCACTCCACCAGCCTCGCTCCGTTCCCACGGCTCTCGGCCCCGCCCCACTCATCACAGTTTGCAAACCAAATTTTATTACAGTTTTGTTCAAATAGCAGTAGGCCTACTTTTAAATGAAAAAAAGTGCACAATACACTACTTTTGAATGAAATATAATTATCGTGAATAAAAAAAAAAAAAATAACGATTAATCGTGAGTAAAAAAAAATTAATTAAATTAATAATTGCGCAGCACTTGTAATATTTAAATAAAATGTGTTAAAATGAATTATAAAAGAATTGTTAAAATATGCGAGGTAATATATAATACTTCTCTCTTCTCTCTCTAAAGAGAATTTAGCGGCAAAAAAAAATATTAGAAGTTAAAGAGTTAAAATTAGAATATAGAGAAGAGTGAAATAGAGAAATTAATTGATGTAGATTTTAAAAAGATTCTCTGATTTTAAATTTGCTGAAATATGCTTTTAAATAACAAAAAAATAAATAATACAAATTTTCAAATTAAAATTAAATAAATACATAAATAAAAAAAATAGTTTTATTCAATAATATAAGATTATATATTACATTTTATATTTATTCAATAATATAAGATTATATATTACATTTTATATGACTGTATAATTTTAAGAGAGAGAGAGAGAGAGTATATTTTATAAAACTATTTTTATTGCCTTTTTTCCTCCCACAGGCACCTAAACCAGACCGCAAGAAAAGAAGGAAAAAGGATACTGATATAGTGAGTGGAATCACAGTCAGAGATTTTGTAAACTGAATTAGCGTTTCCGTTTTTCATGGAAATCAGCTGACACTCTGCCTTTGTTTGTTTCAGGTGGAGGAACACAATGGCCACATATTCAAGTCAACTCAGTACAGTATTCCCACCTACTGCGAGTACTGCTCCTCCCTCATCTGGATGATGGACAAGGCGTGTGTCTGCAAACGTGAGTTTCATGTCCACAGTCTCCGCATCAAAGTGCCCCTGAACTCAATTCAACATAATCAGATTGTTTACCAACAAGCCCATGGCCTCTCGGCTCGAACAGAGAACAGTTTGGCTTTGTAGAGCAGGATGTTTTCCGCCAAGTTACAGTGAGAGAAGAATGTTGACTTGAATTGAGTTTATTTTAAGTGGTGTTGTTTTTGTTTTTTTTAATCTGTGTCGTATGTACTGCCGTTGAAAATGAGAATGAATGAGATGTCTGTGTCTTGTGTAGTGTGCCGCTATGCGTGTCACAGAAAGTGCTGTCAGAAGATGACCACCAAATGCAGCAAGAAGGTAAGGAATTTTTCTCTGCTAAGTGCGTTCATGTGATTTGGGCTGTAATAAAGCATGTTTCCTTTCTTTCCATGTGCAGTATGACCCTGAGCTCTCGTCGAGGCAGTTTGGTGTGGAATTGTCCCGTCTGACCAACGATGAGCGAGCGGTGCCTTTAGTCGTCGAGAAACTTATCAATTACATTGAGATGCATGGCCTGTACACAGAAGGGATATACAGGAAGTCTGGATCCACCAATAAGATTAAGGAGCTGAAACAGGGTCTGGACACAGGTATGACACAATAGGGATTTTCACACTGCGCTTAATCCGGAGTTATCATTGTTCTTAGCCCCGCTTTTAACCCCGGGTAAAGGTATGTTTCCCACTTGTAATTTAGAAGTGTGGTTAGGATCAGGGTTCTGAAATCTTGCTCTGGAGCAGGGTTCTCAGCGCTTCTGTTTTTGTTTTTAAATGACAGTGTGAAATGACATGGTGTGACAGTGCTAGGGCTAGACACTTAGCAACCAACCAATCACGTGTCTCAAATTCACATGTTTTGGACAGTTACGGAAATGCAGTGTGTTGTATAAACAGTCGGTTCAGTCAGAGTACTGTTTGAGTCTTGATAAAAATAAAAGGCGTGAATTGGAGAGAAGACAGTTTTTTATTCTTTCTAGATCAAAAAGTTATTTCAAGAAAAACTTTATAGTATAGTCTGCAACATATAATATAAGGATGCACAATGCTAGATTATTTATGTAAACAGATTGTGTGCTGCGTTCGTCCAATTTATGACATTGACACCGCAAATATGCAAATACGAATGTTAACCCAGGATTTAGTAATGTACAGTGTGAAGCATCATCCTATGAATACCCAGCAATAATTATTCACTACGGGTAAATTATGAATAAATGGGGTTTAGACAGACCCAGGGTTAACTATTTTAAAGCACTAATGATATATGGCTACAAGAGACCAAAATTAGTGAGAAATGTGCTTTACTGTTTAATAGCTGTTTATAGAGCCTTTCCAGCTCTGCGCATTTTGGATGTTTTATTGGACACATCAGGTCAGAGTACTGTAAAGTAAACTTATAATATAACTTGTTATATTAAACACATATGTACAGTATGTGTTACTTATAAAACATATATATATATACTAAACAAAATGTTATGTTCTCTGAAAACATGTTAATATCTTACACAGTATTACCTCACAAATAAATGTATCTTGTTTTAAGGATGTTTAAAAATTTACTGTAACACAAGATTCTGATATCTTGTCCACAATACATTACTAATAATTTCTAGTAATATAGCTACTTTATCTAGTAGATGTATTACTATAGTAATTATATCGTATATATCCGTAGTCTGAAATCTTTGATTTTCTGCCCTCAGATGTAAACAGCGTGAATCTGGACGACTATAATATTAATGTCATTGCCAGCGTTTTCAAGCAGTGGTTACGTGACTTGCCTAATCCTCTGATGACCTTTGAACTGTATGAAGAATTCCTGCGGGTCATGGGTAAGCTTGATCTAGCACACTTATTGCATTAGCATTCAGTACTGCAAATACAGTTTTTGTGTCTTTTTTGCTTATCCTGATTATTTGGGAGTTTTGTGTGTGTGTGTATTTGTGTGTGTGTGTGTGTGTGTGTGTGAGACACACATTGAAATTGGTACTAATTGTATTGATGTTGTCAAGTTGTGTAGAAGTCTTGGATTTTTTATTGTTTTTGACTAATTCTGATATAACTTTTTAATAGGTTTTGAACTAAATCTGGAACAGATGAAATGATAATAGTAACACGCAGATTCAAAACTACATTTTTTTACATTTTATATGCCAGTCTATGGATGCAGTACTGTTCTAGACCCCCTGTGTTTAAATAAATTAGACATTTATGGAGACATACAGTAATGTTCGAACTTGGATGATAACGTCTCTTCAGGTCTTCAAGACAAAAAAGAAGCGATTCGAGGGGTTTACTCTGTAATCGACCAGCTCAGCAGAACTCATCTGAACACTCTGGAGCGCCTTATTTTCCATTTGGTCAGGTGAGATGACAAAACTTCCCATGTCACCAAAAATATATGCAAGAATGATTGCATCAAAAAAAGAAACTTGGTTTCTGCTGTATCGTTATACGTACAGTAGCCATGTCCACAGAGAAATCTCATTGATCTAAAATTGCAGATTATTTCTAATAATAATAATAAAATAATATCTTTTTGTGCAGATTGTTGGCCTTTTATGAGAACAGTGACTATGAAATGTCATACATAGTTAGAACACAGTCTTGTGCAGTTCTGAGCCTTGTTTCTGCTGTTTACAGGATTGCCCTGCAGGAGGAAACAAACCGCATGTCTGCTAATGCACTGGCTATCGTGTTTGCCCCCTGCATCCTGCGCTGTCCTGACACTACCGACCCTCTGCGGAGCGTACAGGACATTGGGAAAACCACAGCGTAATGGGCAACTCTTACTTCATATAGTTTGATAAGATCAGTTCAGTTTAGTTATGGGTAGTGATTAAAATACTTCCGTTTCTTTCTTTCAAAGGTGTGTCGAGCTGATCATTTGCGAGCAGATGAACAAATATAAGGCCAGACTGAAGGACATCAGCACTCTGGAATTTGCGGAGAACAAAGCCAAGAGCCGACTAACATTCATCCGCAGGTCCATGGTAAGGGTTAAGAGTGAATTTCATATTTTCACAAATATCCACATAACCCAGATGTCCAAAACAAGTCAACATCCTTGTTGGACCTGAAACAACATTTTTGTCAACCTTTTATTTCTCCTCCTATTTTATAGATAGTTAATGATTAGAGTTAATCCTTAACCTGTTCCTTAAATGTTCCTTAACCTACAGCATTAAAAGATGTTGATCCAGGAAGTTGAATAAGTTGGATAAGTGTTGGTCCTGGAACAACATTCTTATCTCACAATCACATATTAACACCAAACCCACCCCTACAATTAGAGGGAAAAGACTGGTTGATAAGCATGAAGCTTCAACCCCAGTTATAAGCTTAACTTTAACCCTTAAATCTGACAGATACATTGCTTCAAGACCAAAAAGGATGTTGTTCCAAGATCATGTTCTACTTGAGTAAATCACCCATATTAGCTCTGTCTTGACACTAACCCCAGTCTCTCCTCTCCCTCTCCTTTCCTCTCGAATCCAGAAACCCGTAATAATTGCTGTTAGATTTATGAGCATAACCCGCAGTGCTGCGGCGGTAGGTATTTATGTACCCGCTGTTACCGTAAGTGTCATCACGTATGCCGCGTCCCAGCACTGTGTGGTCCGTCTGTCATCATGATCATGACATACAGACGCTAGAGCAAGAAACTCAAGAGCTTAGATGTTAGTCACGCTGCACTTTATTAATCTAGACCGGTAACAAATTCACCTTGTTGCATTGCATTTTCATAATGTTGCACTGCATGACTTGGGAATTTTTTCAATAAATGTTTCTGTTGCATTCACTCCATTTGCCTAATATTTAACTGTTTTTTTTTTTTTTAACTTGCTTTCTCTGGTTGGTTATGTGCAGTCCAACTCATTCAGAAAGGTAACAGCTTTGGGCTGAAGTGAGTCTGTGTTGTCCATCCAGGGTTCAAAATGAACACTTGCAAGAGCCAAATGGCTACTTGTTCATTTTATATGAAAAAAGAAAAACTCTCTCTCTCTCTCTCTCTCACACACACACACACACACACACACACACACACACACACACACACACACACACACACACACACACACACACACACACACAGTTTAATTTCCTGTGTAAGAATACATTTCTGACCATCACTGACATGAGTGAATCAAATGACAAAATAATAGCCTAACGAGTCATTTGCCATTGGGACTAAAATGTTCATTTTGGCCCTTGTATTCATGTTTTGTTTCTGTAGCCTGAATGAGTTTTGAGAATGAAAATAGAAACTTTGATTGTAGCAGTATTTATAGCAAAATCTGATATATAACCTCGAGTTCCTCCACTCATAGTGCTGTCTTGTGTTTTGTTGACAGGGTAAGGGCCAGGTGCACAGGGTGAGGTATCACACACCGTCTCCTCCGGTGAGTCCTCGGTCTCCAACCGCCCCAGAGGTGATGCAGGAGAGCGGAGATGAGGAAGTCAGCAGAGATCCAGAAGTCTCGGAGCAACAGCAAGTCGCCATGCAGCAGGAAGAGAAAGTCCTGACTGAACAAATCGAGAGTCTGCAGAAAGAGAAGTAAGAGAACCAGTTTTAGCTTCTGGGATTGGTTGCATTAACTTATTATTTAAACTTATTTATATTAATACTCAAAGGGTGGAATAGCATATCATCATATTATTATGCTTCTTGTACAGTACGAAATACCCAGAGGACCTGCTAAATAATGTGCAGTATACAGACAGGGCACACTGCATTGGGTATCCCACAATGCAAAGTACAAACCTTCTGTGCCAGTTGTAATTAATAGAAGGAAGCAATATGCACTGTTATTTTACCATATAGTGTTTGATGATACTGCTGAGATAATTGTACCCAAAATTAATGATCAAAAATGCTGTTTTTAAAATTATGTAGAAGTACACAGTTATTCTGGTTTGTACTGAGATTTGATATTCACCTCATAGGGAGGAGTTGACGTTTGAGATGCTTGCTTTGGAGCCGCGGGCATCTGATGATGAAACTCTGGAGTCAGAGGCCTCTATAGGCACCGCAGACAGCTCTGAAAACCTGAATGTGGACTCTGAGGGAGCCGCTTCCGACTTCTCTGGTTAGTGAATACTGAAAGTTCCTATTAAATGTGAAAATGTTGTAATACATTATCTTTTCAAACAATCTTTTGTCGATCCATTTAATGTCACAGATGCCCTGCATTTTCACATAACAAACATTAAAAAGTCATTCATATTAGAGCGTTTAAATCCAAGTCTTCTTATGAGACACAGTGGCTTTATATCACACATAATTTAGGTGTTTATTTACATAGAAACACTGATCAACACACATACATAGAGCTATCAAAGAGAGCATATCAAATATGGTAAATGGGTTTTGAACAACTTGACAGATTTTATATTTGATTGAATTAATAATTTAAAGAAAATACATTTCTTTCCATTCCTATCCATTTTCAAAACACTTTTAAAAACACACTTGTTCGATCTGGCCTTCTAATATCCCATTCTCATTACACTGTATTATGGTCTTGATTATTACTCTGTCTTTAGAATGCTTATCTGTCATTCCTTTTGGTCTTTAAATTCATATGTTTTATTATTTCTGTTTTATGTGCTTGTGGTTTGATTTTTATGTACAGCACTTTGGTCAGTTTTGCAGCTGTTTTTAAATCTGCTTTATAAATAAATGAATTTGAACTTGAACTTTAAGATTTCATGTGGATTTCAAAAGTTCTGACTAAAAGTTCTGACTAATTAAAAAAAATATAAAAAAGCTACTGTAATTAATTTTAAAAAATTTACTGGATCAACTGGACAAACAGATTCATTTAAAATAAATCAAATGTCCAATAATATACATAAGAGAGTATTTTAGAAGAAGCTGTGTGCCAAACACTGACATAAAAACCAGCAATGCAGTGCTTTGTCACTTTAAAACGGGAAAAGCTACACTAGTTTAAATTCCAGTGTCCTGCTGTCACACTAATGGAAAACAAAACTAAGATAGTACTGTCAGAACTTCAAGTACTTTACTCCCCAGCATCAGTGCTTAATGATTTTCCAGTGCACCTGCTCCCATTGCTGTTCTCTTTGTCTCTCAACAGAGCGAGGCCCAGCGCTGGCCGCCTTGAGGCCCAAGAAGTCAGAGGGGAAGAGCAGGAGGGTTCTGCGAAAGCAGCCTGAATCCCTGGACTCCATAGACTCCAGTTCTACCGTCTCCTCTGTGTCGTCTTCCTATATGCAGCCACCTGCACAAACCCATAAATTACGTTTACGCTCCAAATCTCCTTCGACACGATATTATCTATCCAGCCCCACCGATAGCCTGGACCAGCCTGAGCAGGATGGAGAGGAGAGACCGCAGTTCACCAGCCGTGGCACCTTCAACCCAGAAAAAGGCAAACAGCGCCTGCAGGGTGCCAAGAACTCACCTCAGAGGCACCGTGACCCTCCGATGGGCGGAGGGCAGAAGAGAGATCCAGACTTGCCCCCTCAGCAGGTGGTGGTGTACGGCAGCAACGAGTTCATGGTATGAAGGCCACAAGGTTCCACGTCCATCCACAGAAAAGAGCTCATCCCTCACTGCTAGCTCACCCCGAGTTCACATTTGCTGCATTATAGTCCTTAAGTGCCATGTTGACAGGAAAAGCAGGAGGAAAGAGCTGGGAGGCTTTCCGATTTGCATGTGAGAAAGCTGGAAAGCAGGGCAAAGGGAATGCTGAAGCATTCCGATCTCGGAATGTTCTCCTTTGGGCTCCGTGACTGTGATCGGGCTCCAAAGGTGGGAGACGAAGCCATTGATGAACTCCACCAATTCAAGCTAAACCATGGGCTGCTTTAACGTTTACAGCATTCTCTCCAATGTATTTGCCCCCAAGCCTATTTAATAAATTTTATTTACATGGAATATATAAATCTATATAAATATATTATGTGATATAAAGTGTACAAAGCCAGAGCACCAGTGACTGCTGGGTTGATGAATTCATGTATATTATATCGTGTATCGGTCATGAATGAGTTGGAGAGAGAAGTGAGGATGTGTGTGAGAGTGTGTGTCTTGTGAGAAAACCTCTGGATATGTTTGTGCTGCTTTTTGTCTTGTGCTTGGAGGGAAATGATGCCATTAAAGGGACCAAGCAAACTGGTGTTATAATGCCAGAGGATCCCACACTAAATGAAGACTCCAAAGTCTTCCAAATCACCACATAGTGTATTATGTCAACTGTTTGAATTTGTTTGGATTTTCATTCCTGTTTTTTTGTGCTTATCTGCCTCAGTCTTGTTTAAAGAAACCAGTGTTAAAACACAAAAATGCAGAGTTACTGGATTGCTATTGCTATTAAGGATCATTCATGCCCTGCAAACACGAGATTCCTCTTGCCAGAAAATTACTTAAATATGACTTAATATATTACCAAATGCTCTCTTCTGCCTGTATATATAATGTAATGCGATATTTCACTTTTTTCCCTAAATATTTAATTATTAAATTAAACCTGGCTGTAGAAATGCACACAAGTGCATTATGGAAGGCTATGCTCCGATTCGATTTACAGCTCTCAATCAACTGCTGTCTTATCAGTGTTGCCCTCAGAGAGATTCTGATATCTCTCCATCATTAGTTATTGATATCAGGAAGCTGACTGCAAAATGAACAAAACCAGTTATTTTACTTGTGCCACCAGCAAAATATTTCTGTGTCTAGACCATTTGTCCTTTCTTTGTCACTGTGGTTTGTGCAAAGATCATGAAGATCCAGATTAATTTGTCACCGTCATGTTAAACTGTGATTATATCCAATACCATGGCTTGTTAAAGGTTTCTGCATGTGATGGTGTTTGGCAAAGGCTGTGTTTCTCACAGGAACGAGTCTGCGGACATAAACACATGACATCAATCTCAGAAGTAAGACTGTTAATTTATATTGTGTTGTTTAGATCTCATGCATTGCTGACACAGGTCACACCGCCTGCAGGATTGAGCAAACAGCTGTCTGGCCTCAGATCTGTCTTACGTTATGTGTAGTTGTGTTGAACAAATATTTCTTATGAAAGAGAAAAAAGTGAATGGTTGTAAAATAAATCACACATTTTGAACAAATAAGAACTGTTTTGGTGAATGAACGGTCTGAGTTATTGTGCAGCTATTACTGCTAACTTCTTCCAGCCACATTCAGTTTTGTATATTGATTGATTTGAGCTCTTGGAGGAAAACTTGAAATACCGGTTTGTCCTGCGAACCTGAAAGAGGTACTCTAGTCTCTTCGCACTTTGCCAAATGGGTGCATTCACCCTAAGGGAATTTTAATTGTGTGAGAGCTGTTTAACTCGTCTTACTGCTGGCAAAGGTGCATATATATATACACACAGTGGGTATGGAAAGTATTCAGACCCCCTTAAATTTTTCACTCTTTGTTATATTGCAGCCATTTGTTAAAATCATTTAAGTTAATTTTTTCCCCTCATTAATGTACACACAGCACCCCATATTGACAGAAAAACACAGAATTGTTGACATTTTTGCAGATTTATTAAAAAAGAAAAACTGAAATATCACATGGTCCTAAGTATTCAGACCCTTTGCTGTGACACTCATAAATTTAACTCAGGTGCTGTCCATTTCTTCTGATCATCCTTGAGATGGTTCTACACCTTCATTTGAGTCCAGCTGTGTTTGATTATACTGATTGGACTTGATTAGGAAAGCCACCACACACCTGTCTATATAAGACCTTACAGCTCACAGTGCATGTCAGAGCAAATGAGAATCATGAGGTCAAAGGAACTGCCTGAAGAGCTCAGAGACAGAACTGTGGCAAGGCACAGATCTGGCCAAGTTTACAAAAACATTTCTGCTGCACTTAAGGTTCCTAAGAGCACAGTGGCCTCCATAATCCTTAAATTGAAGACGTTTGGGACGACCAGAACCCTTCCTAGAGCTGGCCGTCCGGCCAAACTGAGCTATCGGGGGAGAAGAGCCTTGGTGAGAGAGTTAAAGAAGAACCCAAAGATCACTGTGGCTGAGCTCCAGAGATGCAGTCGGGAGATCGGAGAAAGTTTTAGAAAGTCAACCATCACTGCAGCCCTCCACCAGTCGGGGCTTTATGGCAGAGTGGCCCGACGGAAGCCTCTCCTCAGTGCAAGACACATGAAAAAACACCTGAAGGACTCCAAGATGGTGAGAAATAAGATTCTCTGATGAGACCAAGATAGAACTTTTTGGCCTTAATTCTAAGCGGTATGTGTGGAGAAAACCAGGCACTGCTCATCACCTGTCCAATACAGTCCCAACAGTGAAGCATGGTGGTGGCAGCATCATGCTGTGGGGGTGTTTTTCAGCTGCAGGGACAGGACGACTGGTTGCAATCGACGGAAAGATGAATGCAGGCCAAGTACAGGGATATCCTGGACGAAAACCTTCTCCAGAGTGCTCAGGACCTCAGACTGGGCCGAAGGTTCACCTTCCAACAAGACAATGACCCGAAGCACACAGCTAAAACAACGAAGGAGTGGCTTCACAACAACTCCGTGACTGTTCTTGAATGGCCCAGCCAGAGCCCTGCCTTAAACCCAATTGAGCATCTCTGGAGAGACCCGACCAATGTTTACCATCCAACCTGACAGAACTGGAGAGGATCTGCAAGGAGGAATGGCAGAGGATCCCCAAATCCAGGTGTGAAAAACTTGTTGCATCTTTCCCAAAAAGACTCATGGCTGTATAGATCAAAAGGGTGCTTCTACTAAATACTGAGCAAAGGGTCTGAATACTTAGGACCATGTGATATTTCAGTTTTTCTTTTTTAATAAATGTGCAAAAATGTCAACAATTCTGTTTTTCTGTCAATATGGGGTGCTGTGTGTACACTGAGGAGAAAAAAATGAACTTAAATGATTTTAGCAAATGGCTGCAATATAACGAAGAGTGAAAAATTTAAGGGGGTCTGAATACTTTCCATACCCACTGTATATGTGTGTGACCATGTACCACAAAACCACTCCTAAGTAGCGCAGGTATATTTGTAGCAATTATAGCCAACAATACATTGTACAGGTCACAATTATCAGTTTTTCTTGTATGCCAAAAATCATTAGGATATTAGGTAAAGATCATGTTGCATAAAGATATTTTGTAAATTTCCTACCTTAAACATATCGAAACTTAATTTTTGATTGGTAATATGCATTATTAAGGACATTGTTTGGACAACATCAAAGTTAATTATCTCAAGATTTAGTGTGTGTTTTTTTTTTTTTTTTTTGCACCCTCAGATTCCAGATTTTCAAATAGTTGTATCTCGGCCAAATATTGTCCTATCATAACAAACCATACATCAATGGATGATCAATATATCAAATGTTCAAAAAATTTATCCTTATGACTGGTTTTGTGGTCACATATATTTATAAACTACCAGTCAAAAGTTTTCGGACAGTAAGATTTTTAATGGGTTTATATATATATTCTCTTCTGCGCAACAAGCCTGCATTTTTGGATCCAAAGTACAGTAAAAGCAGTAATATTGTGGGTTTTTTTTTTACTGTTTAAAATAATTGCTTTCTATTTGAATAGATTTTAAAATGTCATTTATTCCTGTGTTGACGATGCTAAATTTTCAGAATCATTACTCCAGTCTTCAGTGTCACATGATCATTCAGAAATCATTCTAATGTGCTGATTTGCTGTTCGAGACACATTTTGTATTATTATTATTATTATCATCAATATCTACAACAGTTGAGTACTTTTTTTCAGGATTCTTTGATGAATAGAAAGATCCAAAGATCAGCATTTATCTGAAATAAAAAGCTTTAGTAACATTATAAACTATACAATTTAAAAGCTTGGAGTCAGTATATTTTTATATATATATATATATATATATATATATATATATATATATATATATATATATATATATATATAATGGAATTATATAAATTAATACTTTTATTTAGCAAGGAAATTGATCAAAAGTGATGATAAAGACATTTATAATGTTGCAAAATATTCATATTTCAGATAAATCTGTTCTTCTGAACTTTCTATTCATCAAAGAAACCTGAAAAAAAATCTACTCGGCTGTTTTCAACAACAATAATAAGAATAAAAAAAAATTATTATTATTTTATTTTATTTATTTACTCATTTTTTTAAGTATCAAAACAGAATATTAAATGATTTCTGAAGGATCATGTGACTAGAGTAATAATGCTGAAATTCAGCTTTGAAAAGTAAAAAAAAATTAAATTAAAATGGTAATGTAGCTACCATGTTCTGTACCAAGTAATATCTTATTATTAAACTGGTACGTTTCTGTCCGTACACGTGTAGCAGGATACCTCCACATGAGAACTCGAGCAGTATTCATTTCCAGCAGTGTAAGCAGAGCTGGAACATGAGCTCAAACTAACCCCGGAGTGACGTGACGACTGCATCCATCGCGCGTGCGCAGCGAGGTGCGCGCTCAGGGAGTTGCGCTGGCAGGTACACAGAGCACCAGTACACCTGTGCTGCCTACCGCGAGACAAAATGTCTGGATTCGATAACAACCCCTTTGCCGAGCCAGTTGATGTCAATCCCTTTCAGGTAAATATCTACTTATTTATTATGTCTTCAGTAATATGTAAAATGTTAAAGTTGTATGCGCCTCAAACCTGTTTGGTTGGTTTGTTAGGTTCTGAGACACTAGAGTAATTGACAGGCGTTCAGCCAATCACGATTCACTGTAAGTCTGACAAGCCAATCAGCATCTGATGACGATAGAGGAAGTGTTACTTTGTTAAATTAAATCGTGTTGTTTTAATTGTTTTAAAGTATAACAACCGTGTTTTTGCCTCGGTGGTTACCATCATAAACCTGTTTATCATTCCGTGAATAACGAAAAGCATTTTACAAACATAAAAATGTCCACATCACGAGAGGTGTACGAAACCCATGTACAAACCCGACAGGTGCATCTAATTTAATTTCGTGACACAGGATACATACTTTTTAGATACATACATATATATATATATATATATATATATATATATATATTATATATATATATATATATATATATATATAACAATAGTTGGCAATACTGTGGTACTTTCAGAGATGTCATGGTACTGAATAATTGTTATATTCATGTAGCCTTACATGGCACTCCAAAGTACTTTAAAGAATGCTATGGTGTATGTACAGTAACTGTATAACATGTCAAGTGTTATATGAATAGACAAGTCATATTTTATGTGTCTGGCAGGATCCATCAGTTACTCAGGTGACCAACACAGCTGCCGATGGCATAGGAGAGTTTAACCCATTTACAGCCGGTGCTCTGGTAAGCATGCCAACAGTTTCCAATCCTCATTTTCTAAATATCTTTTCTCAATTCCTCATGTCCTTGGCTTTATATCTAGTCAAAAAAAGCTGGCGGCGCGGCCACACGCAGCGGCTTCTCTCTGTCCCGACAGAACGGTGTTTTCGTGTTTTTTGTCTTGTGAGTCGCAGTGTTTTTGCACGTTGTCGTCACGTCTACCTGTCTGTAAGCGCAAATACAGTCGCGAGTTTCTGCTCGATGTCGGCAGAACTGCATTTTTACAGTTAAACTCCGCGCAAGCGGAACAGCTGCGGGATCTCGATCTGCTACGGAGGCCTTCACCATCATCGACCCCCACCACTGCATCTCGCCCGCAGCGGAGGCGCCACAAGCGGCGTGAGAGGAAGCAGAAGAGGGGAAGCGCGGAGGTATCCGGGCTAGGCTAACGGCTAACCCACACAAGCCATCTGTCCCCACCATCGTACTGGCTAACGTACGCTCGTTGGACAATAAACTGGACTACATTCGTTTACTACGCTCAACTCAGAGGACTGTAAGAGACTGTTGTGTTTTTGTGTTCACGGAAACATGGCTCAGCAACAGCGTTCCAGATGGCGCGATTCAGCTCGACCAGCTGACGTGCTATCGAGCGGACTGAGCTCTCGTCGCGGGAGGAAAAACCCGCGGCGGCGGGCTTTGTGTTTACATCAATGACGCGTGGTGCCGCGAGATACTGTTGTGATCAGCAAACACTGCTCAACCCCTGGTGGAGTTTATGATTATTAAGTGCCGGCCGTTCTATCTGCCGAGGGAATATACTGCTATACTGCTCATTTCAGTGTACATTCCCCCATTCAACATCACCAGCAACAGGAACGACGCACTTAATGAACTGTACCAACACATCAGTGAGCAGCAGACAGCACACCCGGATGCTTTTCTCATCATAGCTGGGGATTTCAACCACGCTGACCTTAAGAGTGTTTTTCCAAAAAATACACCAGCACATCAACTTTCCAACATGAGGTAATAACATTTTGGACTTTGTTTACACCACACAGAGAGGAGCTTACAAAGCCCTCCCCCTCCCCCCCACCTCGGAGCCTCAGATCACATCACTGTTATGCTAATGCCTGCATACAGACCACTCATTAAAGTCGCCAAACCAGTTTACAAACAGATTAAAGTGTGGCCAGAAGGATCATCAGAGATTCTTCAGGACTGCTTCAACACAACTGACTGGGACATGTTTAAACAGGCTGCCACATGCAATAACACCACTGACCTCCAGGAGTACTCAGAGACTGTTACTGCCTACATCAATAAGTGTATTGATGATGTAACGATCACAAAAAACTATCACTGTCCGGGCCAACCAGAAGCCATGGATGACGGGGGAGGTCTACAGACTCCTGAAGACACGGAACGCTGCCTTCAGAGCTGGAGATGAGGGTGGGCCTGAGAACAGCCAGGGCCAACCTGTCCCGCGGCATCAGAGAGGCTAAGAGACAGTACTCCAGGAGGATAGCTCACCAATTCAGTGACAGCAGAGACACTAGGAGCCTGTGGCAGGGGATACAGACCATTACGGACTACAAGCCCCCACCACGGACCTGTGACAACAACATCTCTCTGCTGAACGAGCTGAACACCTTCTTCGCTCGCTTTGAGCAACAAAACAGCACCACTGCACAGAAGACTCCACCTCCTCCCGGCGACCAGGTGATGACTCTGACCCCAGACAGTGTGAGGAGATCCTTCAGCAGGATCAATGCCCGCAAAGCTCAGGGTCCTGACAACATCCCTGGGCATGTACTGAAAGACTGTGCAGCAGAACTCACTGATGTCTTCACAGACATTTTTAACATCTCACTGAGTCAGGCTGTTATTCCCCACATGCTTTAAAACTACCACTATCATCCCAGTCCCGAAGAAGCCATCTCCATCCTGCTTCAATGACTACCGTCCTGTTGCACTTACCCCCATCCTCATGAAGTGCTTTGAACGGCTAGTCATGCACCACATCAAGTCTGCCCTCCCCCCCTCCCTGGACCCATTCCAGTTTGCATATCGGTCCAACCGGTTCGACCGATGATGCCATCTCCACTGCCGTCCACTCAGCACTCACCCATCTGGAAAAAAAGGACTCTTATGTCAGAATGCTGTTCATAGACTTCAGTTCAGCATTCAACACAATCATCCCTCAACAGCTCATCTACAAGCTGAGTCAGCTGGGGCTCAACACTTCGCTGTGCAACTGGCTGTTGGACTTTCTGACTGGAAGACCTCAGGCAGTACGGGTCGGCAGCAACACATCCAGCACCATCACACTGAACACTGGGGCCCCCCAAGGATGTGTGCTGAGCCCCCTCCTCTTCACTCTGCTGACCCATGACTGCACACACCGTCACACAGCTCCAACCTCTTCATTAAGTTTGCGGATGACACGACTGTGGTGGGTCTCATTAGCAACAGAGATGAGACAAACTACAGGAGCGAGGTGAGCCGCCTGGCCGGGTGGTGCATTGACAACAATCTCTCTCTGAATGTGAAGAAGACGAAGGAGATTGTTGTAGACTTCAGGATAGCACACACTCAGTTCCCACGTTCCTCTGACCATCAACGGTGCGACTGTGGAGAGAGTGAGCAGCACCAAGTTCCTGGGTGTGCACATCACAGAGGACCTCTCCTGGACCGACAACACTGCAGCACTGGCCAAGAAATCACAGCAGCGTCTCTACTTCCTCCGCAAACTGAGGAGAGCCAGAGCCCCACCCCCCATCATTTACACATTCTACAGAGGCACCATCGAGAGCATCCTGACGAGCTGCATCACTGTGTGGTATGGCACCTGCAACGCGTCCTGCCGAAAGACTGTACAACGCATAGTGAGAGCAGCTGAGAAGATCATTGGTGTCTCTCTACCCTCCCTCCAGGACATTTATGGAACACGTCTCACCCACAAAGCCCTCTGCATCACAGGTGATCCCACTCACCCATCACACAGCTTCTTCAGCCTGCTACCATCAGGGAGGAGACTTCGGAGTCTCCAGGCCAGGACCAGCAGACTGAAGGACAGCTTCATCCACCAGGCTGTCAGGAAGCTGAACTCCCTCCCGAACCTGCCCCCCGTCCCCTCTTCTTCCCCAGGCACCACTGAACTATGAACCCCCCCACCCCCCCCCCCCCCCCCCCCACACACACACAACACACACACTAATTATATGATGACATGCACGAGTCACTTGTGCAGCATTGGTCTGCTCACTCACCGCTCACTACCTCATTCGGCTTGGAACTACCTCATCAGTCAGTTAAATAACTGCTCTTGGTCACTTGTCACTTGTCACTTTAATCAGACTTAAGATATTTTTAATAAGTGATTTTTTTGCACTAAAAATCTTTTAACTGCACTGTTGTTCACTTCATTGATTTGCACTATATCTGTCATTTACCTTGCGCTGCTTTATTTAACTTTATTTTTAACTTTTATTTTTATATGTCTTTTATATGTCTTTATTTCTTTTTTTTTTTTTATAAATCCCTTATTGTATAATTGTATCTACATTTTATATTTGATCTAGTTATTTTTTTAGGCTTTAATGTTAATGTTATCTGTATGCACCGGAGACTGAGAGTAACGCAATTTCGATTCTCTGTATGTATGTACTGTACATGTGGAAATTGACAATAAAGCAGACTTGAACTTGAACTTGAAAAATAAATAAATAAAACAGCTGCAAGATATACAGAATTACGTTGTTCTTGCTGTAATTTGGAACCAAAATTATCCTGTGGGATCAAAAATAGAAGGGCAAATAAAAAAAAATACAATCAAATATTGTAATTAATAAACTGAAATCCTATTTTTAATTTGATTTATTTATTCAGAATTTAAGTGTGTCTTATTTAATCTTTAAATGTTACGATATATATTTTTATTAGCAAACCTTGTCAAGTAAATAAAGTATAAAAAATGCAAAATCCTAAAAGAATCAAGTAGTAGGAGTTCAGTTAAAAACGTTCTGGTGTTTGCTTATTTTAAAAAGCATCTGTTGTGCCTTGTATGTAATCACAATCGAAGAGCTTGAAAAGTTTAAAAACCTTGCCCCACTCTCATTTAAGGATGGGCGCACCATTCCCGTATCAACTGCCTCTCAACCAGCAGTCCTGCAGGCCACAGTGGAGCCCAGTCCACAAGTTAGTACAGTGTTTATGCTGAACTATATTTAACACATGATATTTGTATGCTAATGCATGCTGTATTTATTTTAGTACATCATGAAATAATGTACTGTAAGCTACTCATATCCTCCTAAAGACAACCAAACAGATGTTAGGTTTATGCATAAACCTCAGTGCAGTAAAGCAGTATGTACTGTATCATTTTCCTCCATCAGGCCAGTGTCACTGCAGGACAAGCTGAGCTCCTCCGTCAGCAAGCGGAGCTGGAGAAGAAGGCTGCTGAGCTGGAGCGTAAAGAGCAGGAGCTGCGGGATCGAAATACAGCATTAGGTAAACCACGCTTATACTGATCTTATTCTGTAAGGCTTTCTTCTGTGGTCTCTTGACATTAAGGAAATTTGTTTGCTTGCAGGTAAAGAAAACAACTGGCCACCTTTGCCCAAGTTTTTCCCCATAAAACCTTGCTTCTATCAGGATTTTAATGAAGAAATTCCTGTGGAATATCAGAGGGTTTGTAAGATGATGTACTACCTCTGGATATGTAAGTGAATGCAGACTTCATAGACGTGTAATGAATAAAGACTTCAAAATAAAATAGCTTGTGATAATTATACTGCAGTGGGGTAATTACATGTTTTAAGATAAAAATAAAACTGTAAAAAAAAAGCACTTTTGTTACTTGAAATAAATAAAACTTAACCTAAAGTAAGTAAAGTAACTAAAACTTAATAAGAACTATATAGACATTTGAAAAAAAAAATCCTAAAGAAGTACAACAAAATTAATAAAATAAGTAAAGGCAGCGGCTATTTGCACTAAGAGTACAGTAAATTGATATAGAGGCTATTCACACTGTGTAAATAGCAATTAGATGCTATTTACACTAAGTGAAAATAGCATTTTCTTTTAGCCATAGATGCTATTTACACTAAGTGAAAATAGCAGTATTTTTAACAATATGCTATTTACACTAAGTGCAGATAGCGATAGATTATATTTACACCATGTTAAAACAACAGGATTTTGTGCTATTTATAGGCCTACTACTTGCAAATAGTGGCAATTATCTGCACCTCAGTATTGTAGCACATTATAAAACAGTATGCAGTAATAATGTATTTAGTGTAAATTGTCATTTTAATACAAATTATTAAATGGATGCAACCTTATTGGGACAAAAAAAGCACTCCCTAAACCTATCCTAGCCATACCCGATATTTTATTTTCAACTTTTTGATTTTATTGAAAATAAATGCCTTTCCGATGTGATATGAGAACTGAAAAGGAAGGGGAAAAAAGTTTGGTAAAGGCGGATTCGAACCCGGGTCTATTGTCAAAAAGACAACGGTACACACTTTACCATCTACGCCACTGAAGCTGATGTGTGTCTGCCGTTGGTTATAGTGTTGACTAATCCTATAACACGTTTGTGGGTGGAGCTAATGTAAAAAGCCTCTGCCAACAAGGCAAGCTATTTGCACTCAGTGTAAATAGACACTCCAATAAGGGAAATTAAAGTTAAAAGTTAAAGTAAAAACCTAATTTAAATTATTAACAAAAACTATAATAGTATAGTGATAAAACTAAAATTATACTGTACTGCAGTATTTTGTTTTTAATTTTTTTGTGTGAAAATCTGTAACATTTTTGTGGTGTTAGATTGCAAATTCATATGGTTTGAGCGTCATTGAGCTTCATTGATCACACTGGAAATTAAAGGTTAAGTCAAGCACATTGCATTTTGGGATGCAGTATTTCGTGCAGTGTTTTCTGTTGCAGATTGCTAATTTTGCGCAGTGTTGTAAGTCATCAGAGTATTTCATTGCACTCTGCCTACTATACATATACTGCAAAACATTTTGAGAAGTATGGTTGTATGCTTTGGCAAAGATTTTAGGAAATGTTCATGCTCTATGTAAACCTAGATAACGGACCACATGTTCTTTATTTTTTTTATTTTTTTAACAGATCACAGTGTGACGCTGTTTCTGAACCTGCTGGCCTGTCTGGTGTATTTTACTGTCTCTACTCAGAATGGAGTGGACTTTGGACTCTCAATCCTCTGGTTTATTTTGTTCACTCCTGTTGCTTTCCTCTGCTGGTACCGACCCGTATACAAAGCCTTTAAGTGAGTTCAGTGTTGATATTTTGCATTGTGTCATAATTTTAATTACATTTTTATGCCAGCCTCACAGCAATGTCACAACAGGTGAATAGAGAATTTAACTTATACTGTAGATATCACTATACTTCCCCAGCAGATTAATCACAGCAAGACAACAGTTTTGTTTTACAATTTTTTTCTAAAATGCTGTTTAAAGGGTTAGTTCACCCAAAAACGAAAACGAAAAAACCCGTAAGACCTTTGTTCATCTTCGCATCACAAATTAAATTATTTTTTGATGAAATCCAAGAGCTTTCTGATCCTCCATAGACCGCAACACAACTTACACATTCAAGGCCCAGGGCCCGGTTCCCCAAAACGTTCTTATCCCTAAGTAGTTCTTAACCTATTCCTTAACCTCTCTCTTAATGTTATGGCACGATTCCCGACACGTTGGTACGCTAAGTATATCTTCTGGAAGTCGCACTTTCGTAAGGTTGGTCTCCCGGGACCATTCGTTAAGCTCTCTCTTAGCGTTGTTTGAGCTCAAGACGCTAGTCGCCGCCACTGTGCAGCAGTCTTTAGAAATCAGCGCAGCGCAGTACAAGTCAAACTACGGTATGTTGACAATGTTGTGGCTCAACAATGATTTTATGTTATGGACATTTTAAGACTAATAATAAAATGTTTGCAATGGATACAGGCCTATTTATGAAGTTGACTTTATTTGGTATCAGAACTAATATGGTGGCAATTAGCCTAGGCTATTTCGTAATGTCATTAAAGCGTTTAAATTGGCAATCACTTTTGATAATTAAAATCTGGCAAACAATTTGGCTCTAAATGGCGATCCAACGTGTCCTTGTATTGAATCAAAGACGGCGCCGGCCGCGGAGCCGTTTAGTCCATGTCAATTTTTTTATTCGGCAAAACTTAAGCCCTTTTGACATTTTGCCTGAAGTGGCTATATTAAAAAAATTTCGCCTCCCAAGACAACTCATTATGGAGCTGCTGGACCTTCTCAGACCTGCGCTTGCAGGTTTTTTGCTACAGGGAGCTTCTTCGAGGTTGTGGGAGAGGGCTACGGCCTAAGCAAGACCTCGGTGTGGAGGTGTGTCCACACTGTCACCAACGCCCTTCTGCGCCATGCCGGGGATTACATCTGGGGAATTCTGATTGTAAAGTACCTTACCATTAGTATAAAAGTAGTTAAACCCATGTCAAGAAGCGGCACAAGTGGCACAACGGGATAAGGAGGGTGGATGATTAGCGAGAGATACCCGGTTCGTCTACCCGTCACAACATATAGTGTGAACATATTACTGACAATTTGATAATTTAATCAATAGTCTATATTTTATGGATAACTTAAACTATGTTAAAATAAATGTTACTGGAATAATTTGAGGAATGTTTCATTTGCATAGAACGTGTTGTTTTTCTTAACGCCGTAATGCACCTTCGCGTGAAGTGGAAAATCGATTCCTGAGCAATCAATGCCAACTAATTCAGCACCTTCACTTGGGACAGCGCCTTTGTATCGTCGAACATAAGAGGCAGCATGTTAAGAAGCTTCCTAAGGGACACTTCGGGGAATACGCTTAGGAACATAAACAACTTTGGTAAGATATATCTTTCGAGTCTTCTTAGCGCGCTAAGAGTGAGCATTATCGGGGAACCGGGCCCTGAATGGTAGTAAGGAATCGTTAAAATAGTCCATGTGACATCAGTGGTTCAACCTTAATTTTATGAAGCTACAAGAATACTTTTTGTGTGCAAAGATTTCATCAAAAATATCTACCTAACCCTTTAAAGATTTAAACAAGGTATTATCTAATTAAATAGGCACTCATTTGAATATGTATCTGAACATTGGATAAAACTAAAATCGTTTTCATTTTGTTGACATATTATAGTTACAGGTTTTTACAGAATGGATATTGAATGAAATTTGGATAAATCTTTTTGTTACTTTTATACCTCCGTTATACAAATATACAAAAAAATACCGCTAACAGCCAGAGGAAAAAAAAAAAATCACTGGTTGTAGAATTAAATGTTATATATACCAGCATTCTGTAAAAACCTTCAGGATGCATTGAGGAATAAAACAGCAAAGTTTTTTGTAAGTGCTACTAAAGTAGAGATTTCTGGATCAGTGCAGGAGAAAAAATAAAACTTTCTTTGAGAAAACAGCCTTTAAAGATGTGCACTGCAATTGAAATCTACAGATATAAATAGATATACAGGTGTAATAAAATTTTGGGTGCTTCTTTCACTGGTCTGAAAGATGATATGTTATGGAATCAGCATGAAAACCAACAATGGTTTTGCATGTAGTGTCTTAGCTTTATTGTCATTTAAAAAATAATAAGTCATGTTACAATGTAATCTTTGTAGTCCTGAAAGCTGCTTCAATTGTAAAGAGAGAGAGGTTTAGTGTTTTGATTTGAAAGACATCTGAGTATCGCCATCTCACCTGTAACTTTTTCTTTTCCATTGCAGATCTGACAGCTCCTTCAGTTTCTTCTTTTTCTTCTTCATTTTCTCATTCCAAGTAATAGTGTACATCATTCAGAGTGTTGGGATCCCCGGCTGGGGAAACAGGTGAGGTTCTCCATCACTGGCGCTCTTTTAAGTATGTTATTTGAGTTTTTGTGTGTACTTCCTCTCTGCATGTTTCTTCGACAGATTTACAATTCATAATCTGCCAGTGTTCATTTTCCTGGGGTCTCTCTGTAAGTGTGGGCTCTCTTCTCTGTTTTCCATGAACCTCCTCATGGTCATATTTTTTCTGGTGAAATATCCTGCCTTTTTAATTTACAGTTTCATACTGTTAATATTCTACAAAACTCTAACCCATTATTAAACGTTGACGGACATTATTCAGCACAGTTTCTGCTAAGAACATGAATAATAGCTCAAATTGTCTGCTTGTTGAGGAGAGGTGTGGGATTACTTCCCAAACAATTTTAATTTCTTTTCTATGTTAAGTATATTTAAGTTTTGTTGTGTTTGTGAGATAGTATGAATGTTTGTGCTGAAAGCTAAGTGAGTCCTCTGCACAATCTGACTTTGTTGCACCCTAAAATTAAACTGCTGGTTTTGTATGGCCAGAAGAGAACGGCACACTATTTCGAAACACTATTTCCCAGTTTAATACTGTAAAGCTGCTGTAACACAATCTGCATTGTAAAAAGCGCTATATAAATAATGGTGATTTGACTTGCAGGCATTAATGTGATATAATGATTGTTTCGTAGTGGCTGGATCACGGCCATCTCTGTGATCAAGATTAACATAGCCGTGTCAGTCTTCATGATGGTGGTGGCTGGATTCTTCACTGGCAGTGCTGTGCTGTCTGTTATCTTACTGAAAATGGTAAGTTGGCCACAGCTGTAAGTTTGCATATAAGAACATGCGGATGTTCTTGCACTTGTGTAAAATCTGTCTATTTTTACCTGTCTATCTTTACACATATTAAAAGTATTAGTACCTATTTGGGTCAAAGGTGAAAATTAGTTTTCAAGCATCAAAACAGTAAAAGTTTATTATAGCTTTATTTTTTTTCTGTACATTAGAATGTGTCCTGGTTAATTTTATTTTTGTTGAGCAAAAAATAATGACTACCATACATTTTTAACACAATTTACAGAAAACGCCCAATAAAATACCATTCAGTGTAACAATAGTTCATATAACAAAAAAAATCATTTCAGGCATATTTAGAACTAGAATCGTTAGTTGCCATTAAAAGACCATGTTTAAGGATCATAGTGCAGCCCACAGAAACTAATAAACACAGGTCAGAATAAGTAAATAATTTTATTTTTACAAAAAATGTTATGCTGAATGAAATTGGAATATTATTTAACCCATATTTTGATGTAACTGGAAACATTACAGTTGACAGTTTATTTTCATTAATATGCTTTTTATGTATATAAAAACACTTTTGTAATTTTATGCAGACACCAAAACAGGATGTCTCATCTTTGACCATTATACACTTTAGGTAGTAGTATGTAGGTACTAATTTGTATGGAAGCCTGTTTCTGCCACTGAATTAAAAAAAAAAGAAGGTTATTGCAACTTTTTTTATTCACAGAATTGCATGATATAGACTCAAAATTGTGAGTTATAAAGTCATAATTGCGAGATATAAAGTCACAATTGTGAGATAAAAACTCAACACTCGCAATTGCGAGTTCACATCCAATTTTTTTTGGGGGGGGACTGCAATGTCGCAATTACATGTTATAAAGTTAGATATAAACTCGCAATTGCAAGAAAAGTAAGTCTAAATTTATTTCTCACAATTATGACTCGCAACTACGAGTTTGTATCACACAATTCTGAGAAAAAAAGTAAGAATTTTGAGTTTGTATCACGCAATTCTGAGAAAAAAAGTAAGAATTTTGAGTTTGTATCACGCAATTCTGAGAAAAAAAGTAAGAATTTTGAGTTTGTATCACGCAATTCTGAGAAAAAAAAGTCAGAATTTAGAGTTTGTATCACGCAATTCTGAGAAAAAAAGTAAGAATTTTGAGTTTGTATCACGCAATTCTGAGAAAAAAAAGTCAGAATTTAGAGTTTGTATCACGCAATTCTGGGAAAAAAAAGTCAGAATTTAGAGTTTGTATCACGCAATTCTGGGAAAAAAAGTCAGAATTTTGAGTTTGTATCACGCAATTCTGAGAAAAAAAAGTCAGAATTTAGAGTTTGTATCACGCAATTCTGGGAAAAAAAGTCAGAATTTTGAGTTTGTATCACGCAATTCTGAGAAAAAAGTCAGAATTTCGAGTTTGTATCACACAATTCTGAGAAAAAAAGTAGGAATTGTGAGTTTGTCTCATGCAGTTCTGAAAAAAAAAGTCAGAATTGTGAGTTTGTATCACGCAATTCTGAGAAAAAAAGTCAGAATTTCGAGCTTGTATCACACAATTCTGAGAAAAAAAGTAGGAATTGTGAGTTTGTCTCATGCAGTTCTGAAAAAAAAGTCAGAATTGCGAGTTTGTATCACACAATTCTGAGAAAAAAAGTAGGAATTGTGAGTTTGTCTCATGCAGTTCTGAAAAAAAAGTCATAATTGCGAGTTTGTATCACACAATTCTGAGAAAAAAAGTAGGAATTGTGAGTTTGTCTCATGCAGTTCTGAAAAAAAGTCTGAATTTTGAGTTTGTATCACACAATTCTGAGGAAAAAAAGTCAGAATTTCGAGCTTGTATCACACAATTCTGAGAAAAAAAGTAGGAATTGTGAGTTTGTCTCATGCAGTTCTGAAAAAAAAAAGTCAGAATTGCGAGTTTGTATCACGCAATTCTGAGAAAAAAAGTATGAATTTTGAGTTTGTATCACGCAATTCTGAGAAAAAAAAGTCAGAATTTCGAGCTTGTATCACACAATTCTGAGAAAAAAAAAAGTCAGAATTTCGAGTTTGTATCACAATTCTGAGAAAAAAAAGTAGGAATTGTGAGTTTGTATCACACAATTCTGAGAAAAAAAGTCAGAATTTCGGGTTTGTATCACACAATTCTGAGAAAAAAAAAAGTCAGAATTTCGAATTTGTGTCACAATTCTGAGAAAAAAAGTATGAATTTTGAGTTTGTATCACGCAATTCTGAGAAAAAAAAGTCAGAATTTCGAGCTTGTATCACAATTCTGAGAAAAAAAAAAGTCAGAATTTCGAGTTTGTATCACAATTCTGAGAAAAAAAGATTAATAATTATTATTTTATAACACAAAACTCAGAAAAAAAAAACACAAAATCTACGAGCTTGTATCACACAATTCTGAGAAAAAAAAAGTCAGAATTTTGAATCTGTGTCACAATTCTGAGAAAAAAAAAGTAGGAATTGTGAGATAAAAAGTCGCAATTACCTTTTTTATTCTTTATTCAGTGGCGGAAACAGGCTTCCATAAATTTGTACCCTTAAGGCCGGGGTAAATAAAAATAAAAAAATAGTACAAATGTGTACCTTTTGAAAGGGTGACAAAGACAGTGCCAGCTTTTAAACCTTTTTTCTGAGAGTGTATTTATATTATTCATTACTAATAATGTCCAAAGTTCAGTTTGGGATTGTGCACTGACTTTCACTGTGTTTTCAGGTTCACTCCATGTACAGACACACAGGTGCGAGCTTCCAGAAGGCGCAGGAAGAGTTTTCTCAGGGGGTCGTCACTAACCGAACCTTCCAGTCTGCTGCCGCCACAGCAGCATCTTCAGCCGTACAGGGAGCCTTTCAGTAACAGCCACTGTTAAAGACTGTCTCACAAACTTCCGTCAAACAACCCAAACCTCTTATGGAAAGGACAGTTTGTTTTTGAAGCTTCTAAAAGCTCATGTTTTTTCCTGCTGCAATACATTCATTTGGTTACTGAAAATATTTTGAGGTGAAAAGTTACCTGGCTGTTGATCGGTGAGGCACTTTAGATGATGACATGGGTTCTGTCCGAATACAGGCTGTCTTTTCTTTCTGTATTCCTCATGTAATAAAGGCAATATTTAGAGATGGTTTTATGAAGGTAAAGTGTTTCAGTGGCACTATTTAATTGGTTTATTTAATGTTACAACATTGTTACAGTATAGTCCAAATTCCATCCAATCCAAATTATCTAGTTCTTTAGTTTTGTCCCTGCTATATGTATTTAGAAACCTTTTGTGAAAGGTACTGTTACATGTTGAATTCTTCTACACTTTGATTTAGTCTTTATACTCCAACTAAATGTGTTATGTCAGCTGATGTCAACATTTGAACAATCATTCCCCAACTAGAAACATATATTTAGCTATAGACTGTCTTTAGAGTGAACTGTAGTACTGTTTGTGGAAAAAAGGGGCTGTTATCAGTTTGTTACAGTCTTGCTACATTCTCAAACTGAAGTGATGGTTTTGCAGTGTTCTCAATTATGAACAAAATATGTATATATTTATAAATTAAGCAGATATTATTTTACTGTGGTTGATTTGGGTGGGCTGCGCAAATATTTTATGAGTTTTTGTTAAATAAACATTCTGATTAATGTTTTGTTGCCATTGTTGCCGTGTGTGTGTGTGTGTGTGTGTGTGTGTATTCCCACTTCATTTAAGTAAATATCAATTCAGAATATTGGCCAAAATTTTTATGTACATGTTCTTATTTAAACCCATTAGTATGAATATCAAATTATCTTGCAGGTCTAATATTCATCCTATTACAGAACGCCGTGTACCTGTATAGGTGCCCCAACAGAAACAGGTGAGCAGCAAAATTATAGATTACTTTCACTAAAACACAGCAGGAAAATACAATGCAACAAATATCTAATTATTTTTCTCTCTATCTATCTATCTCTCTAGCTATCTATCTATAACCTATGAAACTGACTGTTCAAACCAGATCTGACAAGACGTTCCTGATCTACATTTAGCATTATTAATCTGCTAAGAACATTTAAAAAAAATCATGTTTATAATTGGGAAAATTGTTGTTAGATGGCTAGGATAGAAGTTAAACTTTGAAACTGCTAGTTATCTTTTTTTGCTCAAGATGAGAACGTTTTGATTATTAGCTATTTTTAGGAGGCTAGATAATGCTTTCAAGTAAAACATTAAAATAGTATAGATTTCAGGAGGAAAAACCTGAAAGAAGAAAAAACAGCATCGTTTTCTGTCACGTGGCACACTCATGTATCTAAATTTAAAATTACAATACATTAAAATAAATAAATAAATAAATATATATATAATATATATATATCTAATATATATATATATATATATATCTATATATATATATATTATTATTTTTTTTTTTTTTTTTTTTTTTTTTTTCCTGCTTGGAAAAATATAGAGCCTCTTGGAACTTAAATTGAATACCCCTGACTTATATAATAAAGAAATACTTTATTTGTATGGTTTTGGTATTAAAATTGAATTACAGGGATTTATTTTTTTATTTTTTTTTTTTTTTAACAATAGAATTTGATTACAGAAAAACTGTTTTGAATAGGGTAATGGATTAATTAAAACATAAGTAACTGGCTGGATGTAAAGTACATTAACCTGACATCTTAACACCTCTTTTCTTTTTTACAAAGCAGATCGATAGATCATATATTTAGTCTAAAAACAGGTTCGTAAATAGGAAGATTTCAATACATGAGGATTCTGAATGGGATTTTTTTTAGTGAGTCATTAAATGACTTGAGACTAGACTTGGACTCGTGACCAAAGACTCAAGACTTGACTCAGACTCCAGCGATAAAGACTTCAGACATGACTCGGACTCTAGGTTAAAGACTTGTGAACATCTTTTCATTTAAGTGATGCGGAGTAAATTCTGAGAGTAACAAAGCTACAGCAGCAACAAGTCTGTGTTGCCTTTAGCAGCTTCTACAGGTCAAGATAACTTAAAGCTCTCCTTTTATGTGTCCTTTTTAGGCAATGTTTGAAAATTTGAATTTTTAAATTAAATCTAAAAAAAATGGCAAAATATTTAATGCATTATTTAATTATTATACCATTAATAATTAACTTAATTAGTGGATAAATAGTTAAGTAGTCTATTTAAATAATTTACCATACTAGGCTGTTGGTGTATGGGCCTCTTTATTTATTTATTTTTTAAATGACATGAGGCTTTGTGACTTCCTGCACTTGCTATACTTCATAGTCATTTTATAATAAATCCATTCCTAAATTTACCTTTGTAAATAAATCTCATTGCTCTCTGCTGTCTTTGACGACGACATCTTTACCTGTGTCGGCCACCGTAGCTTCTCTAAAGGGAGGGCTGAGCGGGGGACTGAGCCGTTGGTTGCAATTCGCAACCTCACCACAAGATGCCGCTAGAATTCACACACTGCTCCTTTAAGTCTTTAGTTTGCACCAGCAGACAATTTTTTGTCTTCTTCATGAATGAAAGTGAACATTTAAAGTGATTTTTTTTTTTTTGGAAGAGTTAAAAAATATAATAATTGAGGCTTTAAATTGTTATAAGTGTTTAAAAAATGTAGGGTTTTATTTTGAGGGGGGCGGGGGTGCTCGTCTTTGTTCCCCATGATTAATTTTGCATCCCTGGTCACTGCGTCTTGCTGCCAGTGGGGAGCCCACGAATCAATATAAATAAATATTACATTTACTTGGTTGACTATTTATTTAGCTCTTCTACATTGAATTAGTTGAGTTAACCTAGTTAGTTATCAACTAATAAAACTAGTAAAGCTGATGAAAGCACACCTCAGGTCAAAAATGAACTAAGGGAGGCATAAAAAAATAAGAAATTTAGGACCCCCACTGGTAGCCACGGGGGTCCTAAGCAGCAGCTTAGTTCGCTTATGCCTTGGGCTGGCTCTGATATTGGACTATTATTACCAGTATTCATCTTGCAAATATTTAAACGATAATAAGCTGGAATTACCAACGAAAACATTTGTTTGTCATATAATTATCTTATCTCCATCATTTGCCGCTGTCATGTTTGCTCTTTTCCTCCTCTTCTTGCTTTTTTCCGCTTCTGGCTGCCAGATGGATAAGTGATCTTCATGTTTAAATTAGCATATGCACGAGTAAGCTCTGTGCCAGTTTAAAAACAGCGTCTGATGCACCACGAGGAAAAAGCTAGCACATCCAGTGTAACACGAGAGGGGGCCCCTATGGAAGATGCAGATATATTATTCCATTTTCTATTAATAACGACATTTCCGATTGTTAAAATGGTCAGCTGACGGGGGCCATCAAAATGTGGGGCCCCAGGCAATTGCCTGCCCTATTGCTATATGCCTCTGCTGATCAGTGACTTGAGCGCACCTAATTTTAACATGGAACCACATTTAAACAATGTGCTGAGGCAGTCTGCCAGATTCTTACTCCAGGTTTGAAGTTGTTTATTTGTGCTTTATGTAGCCCTATTGGGTTTGTTAACATTCTTCACTCATTCACTCACTATCATTACTGACCAACATTATTGAATGTTGATGCTTGATGTAGATTAATTATTGATGTAAGAAATTCCTTTTTGAGTTAAATTTGACATGTCGTCTCCCTTTTATGTTGCATCTTTAAGCCAGGAGTGACAATGACATTATATTATTTGTTTGTTGTTATATCTCTACTACAGTAGGATGTTTGTAGAATGTGCACATAAAGTCCACAATTTATGATAAGGCTTTATTCTGTTCATTAAAAAGTTCTGTTCATTACACTACTAGTCACTACAATTGTAAATTATTTGCTGAAATTGGGAAGCCATGAAAATAAGTCCTTTCTTATGTATTTCTTTATTCCTTTATTCAATAAAAAGTGTTATATCATCACCATACGCAGCAGTCACAAGTCTATTTATTGAAACTTGGAAACCATAGAAAGAACATATTTTTATTTTCATTAAACAACATAAAATATAATACAATATTTTAAATTATTTGTGTTACTCATTAAATCGCATTATATCATTATAAGAAACATGGCAGTCATTACAATTCAAATCCAATTTCAGGTAAAACCTAAAAAAAAACAAAGGGGGGGAAAAAATTACATTTCTAGACAATACACAATATTACACAACATATATTATTATCTAATAATGTGAAACATTTGCTGGAAGTAATGCCGTAAATGAGTCCTACCAGTCATGATATTCCCTACTCTGGCTTCTCATAAAAAAAAAAAAAAATTTTATCAAGGCAAAATTTACATATAGTTCCCAATAAACATATTGTATTGCATAAAACATGTTGAAGATTATCAAACAGGCTGTTGATTCATTAAATGATGAGCTATTTTCTAACAAAAACTGTTTATTCAGTATAGTGAAGCCTCTTCTCCATTGATGCTTTTCGGGCTTAAGGTTGTAGGGTTGCCTTCAAGTGGCTTTGCTAATAACCATAGGGGTACTGAGGAAACAGGAAATAAAAACAACAGAAACTGCCACCAAAACCTAATCTTATGTCTTTTTTATACAGTATGAGCTATAAACATGCAAACAGCAACTGATTATATGAAATTAATTATGAGTGATTAATAAGATGTTTAAAATTTGTCATATAATCAATGTAAATGGAGTCATTCATGAAAGCAGTTAAGATTTATAATAATCTGTATTGTGATTAAAATCAGAATTTGTAAATTCATTTGTGAATTTACACAAGTGAAAAAAAACAAAACAATTAAAAACACCAATAACCCCTTTTTCTTTAAAGCATTTGCTATGTGAATTACATTGAAATGATTAGTAATAGCTGTCATTTTCAGAATTACTGGGCGTGTTGCATAAAGCCAGTAATCCTCCAACATTCTCCCTCAAAGTATTTATAAGGCCTGGGACACCATCACTATAGAGGAGCCGATTCTCAGCAATATTTACTATTGCCTTCATCACATCTTCCATGGACTTTACTACGGGCTGCCAGAGGATGAAATGTTGTGTTTGTCTCTCCAGCACAGTGACTCTTCCACTAAGAACACTCAGAAGGTTGACAGTTCTCCTGACCACTTCCTGAATTTCAGCTGTGCCTGTTAGATGCTCTTGAACCTCTTTAATCTTCCACTCAATCCCCTTCAGTGCTCCATTGGCCTGCTCAATTTCAGACTGTGTCTTAGAGATTATTCCCTCGTAATGAACCACTTTTGTAATCCAGTTCAACATTTGAGACTCACAGTCTTGTTTCTCCCTTTCAGCATGTCTCAAGGCATTTGAAGCTTCTTCAATTCCCCGCTGTCCCTCAGTAATCATTATTGGACCTAGAGAACAGAAATCTCTTGAATACACATCATCAGCCAAAGGGAAAAAATGCATAACTTCACAAATTGTTAAATTCAGAGTGATGGTAAGAGTAATGTCATACTCACCAGCAATCCATCCAATAATTGGTATTGCAAGCAATACCCCCCCTGCAATTGTCAGTCCTTCACCTGCGTTCCTCCTGTCTTGTTGTACACTTAGGGCATAGTTTGCTGATTCTAGGTTTTTAATAGCCTGTGTCAAAGCTGCTTCGGAATACTCTAATGAACCTTCAGCGGACTTCTTCTCTTCGTGCAATTTATCCATGGTCATGCTTTTTTCTTTCTTCTGCTGCTCAACGTTTTGCTTCTCTCTAATAAGTTGCTCCATGCTTTCATCCAGATGTTTTAGTTTTTCTTGAATCATTTTCTCAGTATTTTTCATGCACTGCTCAGCATCCTCGATATATCCCCTGATTTGTTTGTAATTGGAGCATGTGTCCGTGGTGGGATTGACTTGTGCATTCATAAGGGACTTGCAGATGTTACAGATCGAGGCAATTCCTTCATTTAGAGACTTAGAAACTGACTTCATAGACTGCAAATCCATAACACTGCAAGTATACGAAAAATGTTTAAAATGCTTTAATGGTATAAATGAATACTTTTCATCACTGTGCATTTAAATGTAATATGTGCAGATTAGATAAAATAACCTACTGGTGTTTGTAGAAATGGTTCATCTTTCCTGTTACACACAAACACAAAGGACAGTATAATCAGATGTTTTGACACTAAGATCACAAATAATGAAATAGAAACAATCATTTAAAAGTCCTTAAACAGTAAATAAAATAATACAATTTTTTTACAATCTTGACGGCACTAATATCAGAACCTTGATGTCATTGCCTTAAAAAAAACTGATGTTAAGATAAGGTTAAGATAAAACCTGTTTTTCCTCATGGCAGTCAATCCTGAAAATATTTGTTACATAAAATTTCAGTGCATAAAACTGTTCTAATTTTTGTTGACACTAACCAGTTTTGTCTTGTTGAATGCTAATATGCATCGCACTGAACTTTTTAGATTTAGCTTTTTAGGTTTACAAGTAAAAGTCAATAGTTTAGTACACAGAAAAAGAATATGCACTTTTGTGTGTACACATTTATCTTGTACCGATGTGTTACCAAACTTGTTAAAAGCATAACATTTTCACTGAGAATGAACTGAAGATAACTGTACGTGCAATTTGTTTAAACAAATATGAAATTCACATTCAAAGTGATTGTAAAAGATGGTAACAATAACCCTCAAAATTTATTAACCCCTACATGCACATTCTTTAGTGAGAAATTAAATTGTCTACATGAACCATTGGTTTTTGGATCCTGATGATTGCAGCTTATACAGCTATATTAATTTCTTTACCTTTTCAGTAACAAGTCCACTCTCACAGTGGGGGTACATTGACCTTATATTTTATAGTATATTTTATATTATACAGTTTATTTGTAACTATATATTGTTAATTTTATATTCATGTAGTATTCTTTAAAATAAATGGGTAACACTTTAGAATAAGGTTCCATTAATTAATGTTAGTTGATGTATTAATTAACATGAACAAACAATGAACAATCCATTTATTACAGTATTTATTAATCTCTGTTAATGTTAGTTAATGAAAATACAGTTATTCATTGTTAGTTCATGCTAATTCAGTGCATTAACTACTGTTAACAAGCACAACTTTTGATTTGAATAATGCATTACTAAATGTTGAAATTAACATTAACTAAGATTAATAAATGCTGTAGAAGGATTTTTCTTGCTTAGTTTATGTTAACTAAAGTAGTTAACTAACATTAACTAATGGAACGTTATTCTAAAGTGTTACCAATAAATGTTATAAAGTAACACTTTATTTAGAGATTGTTAGAAACAGAGTCCTATAATTTAGCCTGCTTCAATTTGGGGTGTAGTCAATCTACTGAAGACGTATTTGGGGGTACGTATAGGTTAACATTTTTTTCCCCAGTGTAGTATACTTTTCCCCCCCAGCATATTAAGAGGAAAAAGATGATTTCAGAATTAGTAGCCTGCATTTTATAAACTATTAACATATTAAATAGGTGATTTTCCAAAGTGTATATAGAGGATTAAAGCTACAGCATGTTTTATCAAAAGATCCTAAATGCAGCTGCCTTACCCTATCCAAAAGTCAGAGTCGTTTGATCTAGTCACAAGATCTGTTAAGGTGCATTAAGAGTATCAGCAACTTTCTTTCTTGTTGTGATGGTCTCTGTTCTGTAATGGGCGTTCATAGTGCTGGAGCTCTAATGCTATTGGTAGATGTCTTGCTATATTTAGAAAATGTGATTACACATGATCACAGGGACTCTTGAACTTGGTGTTATAAGGTAAGGCAGAGTAAGATGTTCTAATTTTATATCTCTGGTTATCTGGTTATCAGTCTTCTGAGACACTGTATGTTGAATCTCAAAGTATTTATAACATATTTATTGTTTGTTTGACTATTTGTTAATTAGAATTTGTGGATACATTTAAATGTTTAGAATTGTAGCATAAAAATTTTACCTTTTTAATACTTTAATTAATAATTTAATACTGTAATACTTCATACTGTAATTCATAAGGATATTCAGTAATTCCATTAAATTTATTCACAGATGTGACAGATTTTACAAAGATTGGTAAAAGATTTTTCAAAAATGTTATTGGTACAGTTTAACTGAATACTTGTCATCAATATGCATTTCAATATATAATATATATTTATATTTATGCAGACGCTTTTATCCAAAGCGACTTACAGTGCATTCAGGCTATCAATTTTTACCTATCATGTGTTCCCGGGGAATCAAACCCCCAACTTTGTGCTTTGTAACGCAATGCTCTACCACTTGAGCTACAGGAGCACTAATATGCACAGATTAGATAAAATAATTTACCTATTGTTTAGGGAAATGGTTAAAATTTTCTGTTGCACACGAACACAAAGGGTAGTATGAATAGATGTTTTTACAATTTAATTACAAATCATGCAACATTAACAATAATTTAAAAGTGATTCAAGACGAATTTTTTTTACATTTTTTACAATTACAAAAAATCTTGATGATATAAGATGTTAAGATAATGATAAAGATAAAAAGATAAGATTGAGATGAAATTATTTTTTTCATAGCATCCTGAAAATATTTCTTACATACATCAGTGCATAAAATTGTGTTAATTTTTGTTGACACCAACCAGTTTTGCATTGCATTGAGATTTTTAGACACAGATTTCAACAACAGGTGAAGGCTTACTGCGAAAAGTCAGTAGTTCAGTATACAGAAAAACAATATGCACTTTTGTATGTACACACATTTATTTTGTAGCAATGTGTTACAAAAGTTGGGAAAAGTATAACTTTTCACTGAGAATGAACTGAAGACAACGGTCGTGCAATTTGTTTAAATGAATATGAAATTCAAAATTCAAAGTAATTGTAAAAGATTGTAGCAGTAACCCCAAAATGTATAAGTCCCTACATGCACATTCTTTAGTGAGAGAATTTAATCGTCTACATGAGCCACTGGTGCTTGGATCCCGATGATTGTAGCTTATGTCTATATTCATTTCATAACCTTATTTTTCACACAGCTATAGGTCAGTGGATAAAAATAATTTGCTCCTGTAGCCTGATGTAGTGACAACAGTTTCATTTAGGTAATGAGCCCACTCTCACAGTGGGGGGTAAAGTGCCCTTTGGGGCTTATCGATGTGCCCCTCCAATCCGAACTCCTTGAACTTTGCTATGGGGTAAGACTGGATAAAATGTCTTACCCACCCCTATGTCCCCATCTAATTTTGTATCTCTCTCTGGAAAATAGTTATCTATGATGCTATATGTTGGATATTAAATAATTCGTTTTTTTTTGTTTGTCTATCTGTTAATGAGGATTTTTTTTTTTTGATTTGCGGATTAAAAATTATACGTTCTTATTTTTATGTTCTAAAGTTCTTATTTTGAAAGGAAAATGTAAAATTAAACTTTTGGGATAGGATGGCCTTGCCAGAATTGGCACAAAAGACCCAAAGTGGCATGTTGTTATTAGTATTATTATTTTTCTTTAATACATATTGTAATTCATGATGTTATTATTCAGTAATTCCATGAATTTGATGTACATTTCAGATATATTTCCTTTTCATAAAAAACAGTAGGCTTATTGAGTGACATCTTTAAATTTGAATCCATAGTGTTGGTATTCTGACATATCTTCAGTAAAAATAAAGACAATTAAGAGCCAGATTTACTAAACGGCAAATTAGCGTTAGAGCGCAATTCCATTTAAAAAATAACTGTGTCCACTCCTTTTCAGCTGTTAATTCCTCACTGCATGTCTTTAGTAAATCCTGACAGTACTATTTTAATGCCAAAACACTGTTTGCGCTGGTGAAGCTGTTAGTAAATCTGGCTCTTAATATATAAACCCATAGGAAAATGTATTGCTCAGTGGTTGGCTTTTCCTAAGCTCAGGAGACTTAGATGAGATTCTCATATATCCCTCATTTTAGTAATAACTGCATTTCAGATGTTTCTCCTAAAATTCCTTAGGAGAAATGGAAGTAGACACAAATGAGACATGAGAAATATTTAAAAAAAAAGTCAAAACAGAGAATTTGTTGGAAGAAACATAGATTATCTCTTTATTGTCTTGCTGCAATCTCTATCAAGACTCCATTATAGGAATATTTTATTGCTCAGTGGTTGCTCTATTTAACCCCAGGAGACTTAGTTGTGATTGTCATGTATTTCTCATTTTAGTCTCAACAGTGTCTCAGATTTTTCTCCTAAAAGTCCTTAGACTGAGACACGAGAAAGTTCTGAAAGAAAGAAATCCAAAAGGACAATGGAAGAGAAACGTGTGAGATCTCTTTATTGTCTTGCTGAAATCTCATGCAAGGCTCCATTATAAAAATGTTTTACTGCTCAGGGGTTGCTGTTGCTTTTTTATTGCAATGGGTTTTTCACCTTTAATGGTCAGGACAGTAGGAGTAGAGACAGAAAACAATTGGAGAGGTGAGAATTGAACAGGAGCAGGAAAGTACCTTTAGCTGGGATTCGAATCCATGTTGTCTGAGGTGCAGGTGTGCCTTCATGTCGATGCACTGCCCACAAGGCTATGACTCTGACCGATGTTACTCTATGCTCAGAATACTAAGTTTATCCTCTCATATGTCTCACTGAGATATCAGCTTTATAGTAATATGTCTTCAGTTTTATTTTAGGAGAAGCTTTAAACTTATGGAGTTAATTGGTTAACAAATGTTCAGGAGCAGAGCCACGCCCCAAACGATCACCTGACATCCGAAAACTCCATATATCAGGCCACCTCATACCGTACTGTTTGTTTCTTTCTCTCGAACGACAGATGGACTCGCCTGGTCTGGACAGCATTCCGTTCGATTCAATGTCACTGGTGTCACTTGAGGATCACCTCTCATCATTCCGATTGCAGTTTTTTTCCGAGCGCTCGCGTTCAGTCACACACATTCCGGGCCATGAGCATCCACTCCCAGGCTCATCTCGAGAGGACTCTGAGCTGTTCCAGGGCTCCACCCTCTCCATCAGTGGGATCCATGGGCCGAGATCGCCATCCTCGTTTGCATGGTGGATGCAGACACGGAATCCTTGCTCTCCTCACCAGCCACTTCTCCGGTGCTTCCTCAGCCCTCCCATTGCACGTATTTTAGAATCCAGAGCTGAGGACAGCTGAACCAAGGATCGTCTTCAACACGCACTTAAATCCAAGGTATCTTATTCAATCATGCAGATAACAAACAGTTATTTCAACTATATTCAGTGTCAATAAAACTTCCGTCATGACAAACTTTGAGCCCTCAGCACTTCCGGCAACTCCTAGGGAGTCACTCTCCGTCACATGTGATGTCACGAGAATTCTCCTCCAAAGCATCAGACAGCAGCTCCTCCTAGTGGCAGGCAAGACGTAATTCCACTTGCACGCGCTCAGTCTGATCTCTCCCAAAATTCTTCTCTTCTCTATGCTCACAGTTTGCTCATAAAACTCTGCTCACAAACATCCTTTCATCCCAACATCCATTCCTATACCCTTCCCTTCAGCTGATTACAGCAATATGGCTCACAGCCCAAAGACATGCAGGCTGGTTAAATTGAACATTCTTAATTGTTCCCCCTTGACTGGTATGTATAACAGACTTGTGTACGGATTGATGTATGTATTAACCTGTTTTCGCCATGAAATATAGCCACATATGCTGGTATGGCTTAATAAGTAAATCAACAAACTAATAGCAATACGGCTCCATGTTTTCTAATAATTATCTATAACTACTTCTGAATTCCAGATGCCCATTCACTGTCCCTTGAGGCTTTACCTCATGCAAAAGTCCTTTTAAGTCAAGTCATGTCACTCAGCGGCCATCTTTGAAACACCTCTCGGGCATGCAAGAGCAACTCCTATCTCTTTGTATGTGGAAACATCAAATTCTCCAAAACGGTTCACTAAGCTTACGATTAAATTTCATATTTGAAATCACCAAAGAAATCTGACAACAACTGTGTCATAAATGTTGTTACTTTTGCTCAAATAGCGTTATTAAAAGATTATTTATTCAGGCTAGAACAGTCAGTGCGCATGCGCAGTCCTTAGCACACGTCTCAGACCTCTGACTGTTCCTATAGCAAGCTGGACACTTCTAACAGCAGCTGCAGTGACGCACTGACTTTACCGATTAGCGATTGGCTCTTTCTTTCAGAAGGCGGTGCTTCCTGCGATTGAGCGGCCATATTGAGCGTTGCATTTTTTTTCCCCATTCAAAACTAAAGGGGTGACATGTCTTGAGTATTCTATAGTCTTTGCTCACGCAGACCATCCAGTCTCCTTCAAGCTCCAATTCTATTTCCAAATCTTCTATCCATTCTCCCCCTCCCTCCCTGCATCTTGCAACACACCCCACTCACAAACATCCTTTCAACCCAACATCCATTCTTCCACCCTTCCTCAGCCGTTTACAGCAATACGGCTCTCATGTTTTTAATAATTCTCAATACTTACTTAGAAAGTTTTAGAATTTAAGAGGTTATTCTCAATAGCTTCTTATTCTCCCCTCTCTCTATACCTCCCTATCTCACTCTCTCTCTACCTTCCTCTCTCCCTTCCTCCTTCTGTACCTCATTCTACCCCCTCTCCCCACCAATACCCTCTCATCCTCAAAACTCCCCCACTCAAAATCATCCTTTCGTCCTAAAATCCATTTTTTCCACCCTGCCTTTTTTTTGTATTTGTTATACTTGTATTTTAATTGTTTGCCATGAAAATAGCGTAAGATGCTGACCTGGCATTAAATTAAAATATACTACTATTTAATAGCTTCTTATTCTTCCCCCTCTCTATACCTCCCAATCTCAATCTCTCCCTACCTCCCTCTCTCCCTCCCTTCCTAATTCTACCTTCTCCCTCCACCAATACCCTCTCATCCTCAAAACTCCCCCACCCAAAAACATCCTTTTATCCTAACATCCATTCTTCCACCCTTCCTTCAGCCGTTTACAGCATATGGCTCCCAGTTTTCTAATGATTCAAACAGCTACTTCTGCAGTCCAGGTGCCTCATCCAGTGCTCCAAGGGACCCTACCTCACGTGGGCCAGCCAGGACTCCTCCAACCTCCGATTCCATTCCTCTGGTCTACCATTTCCCCTTTCCTCCCTCCATCAATACCTTCACATCCTGCCAAAGGTACCTACTTAGCCATAGCAACACCACCTACTCAGCCAGCTTCAGCAGCCCATCACCTTCTTTCTCAGTAGCTCTACGCTCACAAATAATTCAGCAGCAGGTCATCTACAGCAGTCCAACCAAGGGTCATTCAGGAGCCCTCTTAACCCTGAACTCTACTGCTGGATATTCGAATTTTAAACATCCCTTTATGTGAACTTATGGAGCCCCCTCACATCCAGCTTCAGCATGCTCAATTACAGCTTCCCCTTAAATCTCAACACTTCTCCATGCAAACTATAGCTATCTGCTGCAGCTCCATCCCCTCCAGTAATTCCAATGCCGAAATGCACCTCAGTAAACATTTACCTTTCCTTAAATCATTGACATAGAGGTCGGTCATGGCACGCAACAACCTCAATCATCTGGGCTGCCCCTTGTCTAACTGCAGGCTCCTTCACACCTGCGCGTTCTGTGACGGAGCCCATGCAAGAAACTCCTGCCCTCATAACCCTGCGACACCAGCAGACTGACTTGCAAAGCACCTCCGCACTCCTATCAAGAACCTGATATAGTTGACAGGCTACTAGCAGAATAAAAAAAAAATCAACTTATCTTCTCCCATTGACACTCACATTCCAACCATTAATTGTATCATCACAACCCCAGAATACTCATTCACTTAGCAGGCCACAGAGCTTGGCTCGCCAAAGCCGATACCACTAATGCCAAGTCTTGCCTATCCATCAAGAATCCGGTGAGGCTTCTGGGAAGATGCCATTACTTCACCGTAAGCCACATTCGATTGCAGAAGCAGCCCTTGGATTTTAGACTCTTTTTACAAACCCGATTCCAAAAAAGTTGGGACACTGTACAAATTGTGAATAAAAACAGAATGCAATGATGTGAAAGTTTCAAATTTCAATATTTTATTCAGAATACAACATAGATTAGATTAGATTAGATTCAACTTTATTGTCATTGCACATGTGGGCACAAGGCAACGAAATACAGTAGACAGGGGAAGAGATAACAGCAAAAAACATTAGGAAAGAGAGGAGGAAAAAACCAACACCCAGACTGTGCTCCTTTGGGAGCACCGTTTGAGGACAGGAAAAATACCTCAGCACAAAAGCACATAATCAATACACCATAAAAACACGACTTTGCAACTGGGGACGGAAGTTGGGGGTCGAGGTGATCCAGCCCAGGCAATCAGCATCCGGTCCTGCAGCCATTACAGCGCTGGTCACAGACCCGCTCGCCAGACTGGTGGAACAAAGCGGCGAAGGCGAGGGATGGGGGTTGGGGGGGTGAATGCATATCTGTATATGTGTAAGAGTTAGTGTATGTGTAGGCCTGGAGAGTTGCGATTCTCTCTAGATGCCTCAGTCCGCAGATTATACAGCGTCACAGCAAGTTGCCATGGAGACAGCCTTGGTCAGGTCCTAGACAGAGTCAACAATCATAAGGTGTCTGTGGGAGGGGGGAGGAATGCGAGAGCGTCTCGCTGCCGTGCTCACCCGGGAGATATATGTTATCCAGCCAAGGCCAAGGCTGGTAGAGAAAGCCGAAAGAAGATATGATACCAGTTGTTTGGTCTAGTAGCCGCATTCCATTTTACGGTCACTATGATTGTTCATTGTCCATTTTGGTCTCCAAATTCTCCAATTTCCTTTCCAAAGCCGTGAGCTTCTTCGTGATGTTATCCATATTGCAGTTAATAGTATCAGTCTCAATGCTGACCACTCTGCCCACTGCTTCAATCGTGACGGGCAGCCTTGTGAGGCTTTGGACAGCTGTTCCCGACTTCTGAATTTTCCGATAACCCAGGGCAAAGCCTAATCCAATCAGCAGAATACCTGTTATCATGGTTCCGAATAGGTAGATGTCTTCAATGTCCTCCACGGAAAGAGCCGCCAGACACACGACCCGCCAATTCGCCCACGCGTCCATCGTGTAGTCAGCTGCGAACGTTCCGGCAGGGCAGTCAGGTTCCCCCGAACCCGAGCTCCTCGTCGAGAAGATGGTGTCAATTGCGTTGAGAGACCAATTAATCAAATCCATGTTCGAGTTTAGGAGAGCAGTGCAGAGAGACTCTCTCAAAGTAGACGAGACAAGAGAAACCAAGCAAAGCAGGGAAGGCAGGGAGGAGAGGAAGAAAATGCGACCGCCTCCGCTGAGGCGGATATGACATATCAAATGTTTAAACTGAGATAATGTATCATTTTAAGGGGAAAATAAGTTGATTTTAAATTTCATGGCATCAACACATCTCAAAAAAGTTGGGACAAGGCCATGTTTCCCACCGTGTGGCATCCCCTCTTCTTTTTATAACAGTCTGCAAACGTCTGGGAACTGAGGAGACAAGTTTCTCATGTTTAGGAATAGGAATGTTGTCCCATTCTTGCCTAATACAGGCTTCTAGTTGCTCAACTGTCTTATGTCTTCTTTGTTGCATCTTCCTCTTTATGACCAAATGTTTTCTATGGGTGAAAGATCTGGACTGCAGGCTGGCCATTTCAGTACCCAGATCCTTCTTCTACGCAGCCATGATGTTGTAACTGATGCAGTATGTGGTCTGGCATTGTCATGTTGGAAAATGCAAGGTCTTCCCTAAAAGAGACAACATCTGGATGGGAGCATATGTTGTTCTAGAAATTGGATATACCTCTCAGCATTGATGGTGCCTTTCCAGATGTGTAAGCTGCCCATGCCACACGCACTCATGCAACCCCATATCATCAGAGATGCAGGCTTCTGAACTGAGCGCTGATAACAACTTGGGTTGTCCTTCTTCACTTTAGTCCGGATGACATGGTGTCCCAGTTTTCCAAAAAGAACTTCAAATTTTGATTCGTCTGACCACAGAACTGTTTTCCACTTTGCCACAGTTAATTTTAAATGAGCCTTGGCCCAGAGAAAACGCCTGCGTTTCTGTATCATGTTGAGATATGGCTTCTTTTTTGACCTATAGAGTTTTAGCCGGCAACGGCGAATGGCACGGTGGATTGTGTTCACCGACAATGTTTTCTGGAAGTATTCCTGAGCCCATGTTTTGATTTCAATTACCGTATCATTCCTGTATGTGATGCAGTGCTGTCTAAGGGCCTGAAGATCACGGGCATCCAGTATGGTTTTTTCGGCCTTGACCCTTATGCACAGAGATTGTTCCAGATTCTCTGAATCTTTGGATGATATTATGCACTGTAGATGATGATACCTTCAAACTCTTTGCAATTTTTCTCTGAGAAACTGCTTTCTGATATTGCTCCACTATTTTTCGCTGCAGCATTGGGGGAATTGGTGATCCTCTGCCCATCTTGACTTCTGAGAGACACTGCCACTCTGAGAGGCTCTTTTTATACCCAAGCATGTTGCCAATTGACCTGATAAGTTGCAAAATGGTCCTCTAGCTGTTCCTTATATGTACATTTAACTTTTCCGGCCTCTTATTGCTACCTGGTCCCAACTTTTTTGGAATGTCTAGCTCTCATGAAATCCAAAATGAGCCAATATTTGGCATGACATTTCAAAATGTCTCACTTTCAACATTTGATATGTTATCTATATTCTATTGTGAATAAAATATAAGTTTATGAGATTAGTAAATTATTCCATTACTTTTTTACTCACAATTTGTACAGTGTCCCAACTTTTTTGGAATCGGGTTTGTACAAAGCTAGGATGGATTCTCACTAACAACCATAGACTCCTTTACGTCCTTCACCTCCTCGAAGACTTCAAATCGTTGCACCTTCATCTGCACCACCATAATTAGGATTTTCACACTAATCTATGTTTTCACTGAACTCTGCCTTCTATTATCAGAGTAGAAGCCACAGAGCCTCACACTTCATCTTAGCTAGACAGATGTATTAAGCATCAGCTACAAGAGCCGCATTTCCACTGTCGGGCCTGTGCGAGCCAGGGCTTAAAACGGGCCGGGCGGGGCTAATAGCCTCGGGCCAGTAGCACCGAGGCCAGAATAGCACTGCGTTTCCACAGTCAGGCCTAAAGCTCCGCTGCCCTTTACACGCCTCTCAGGAACAACGTCACGCAACCCCATCATTTCACCAACAAAGAGAAGTTATCAGAAAACTAAGAAATAAATCACTGGAACATGCGCGATCACAAACCTAACACGATGACAGCGGCCTTTTGTTTGCATGCTTTGTTAAATATTCAAATTCAAAAACATCAATGTTTTACTATAGAATAAGTGATACATTGATCATAATGAATCAATTTATCAGAACTCAAAATTAATCACACAGAAATAAATGTATTTCTATTTTATTTATTTTTAACGCCTATGAAAATAGCCTGCTTATTCAGTCGAGTCTGTTTCTGTTTATTTGTAGCCACATATACGTCACATTTAGAATGAATGATAATAACTCTATTTTTATAAAAGCTTCTGAACAAAAATCATTATTATATTTTGATGACATGCTACGCGGAGCTAAATTCTCGAGACGAGACTTATGACAGAAAAAATATGTTACTAAATAAATACACAATTGTGACAGAGAATAAGAAGCTGACATCCGATTTCTTCAAGTGGTTGCATTTACCATGTTTATTATGGTAACGTTAATGTTTAGCGTGCATAGTCTTACATCGCTTATAAATATTTCTGCCTTTTATGGTGATTATAATCCACATCGGATTGCGTTATTTCAAACACTCGCTGCTGACTGAAAGTGAGTTTTGAGCTTAGCTTATTTTTAAAAATTTTTAATGTTGATGTCATAGCTGTTATCTTTCTGAAATGAATGGTGCTGATGCTCTCCAGACGCGAAGAAACTCCGCCTTTGTTCATAACCACTCCTCTAGCCCCAGCTGGCCTGCTTTGGCCCAAGGTTTTCGTCGGGCCAAAAAACCCTGGCCATTGGCCCCAAGGAAGCCCTGACGAGGCACGATCAAGTCCCGGAAGTGACAGTGGAAATGCGACTGGCCCTGGCACGCACTAGCACGCCCGCTTTAAGCCCGACAGTGGAAACGCGGCTAAGGACTTCTAGGCCACCTTAACAATGCCATCCAGATAATTCTTCAAGGGAAATCCTTCGCGTCAGACATTCTGTCAAAAGCAGCAACCATCCCTTCTCCTACGGCAGAGTCACATTAAATAAGCATGCAATGGAAATGTGCCTCTGGCAACAACACCTCTCATCACGGAACAACATTTATTTTCCATAATGTCTATATCTCTCATCCCGGCTGCATCCAACTATACACTGATGTGTGTGTTCACTGCTGTGTGTGTGCACTTTGGATGGGTTAAATGCAGAGCATGATTTCTGAGTATGGGTCACCATACTTGGCTGTATGTCACGTCACTTTTCACTTTAAATAGACTTTAGTAGTTAATATGGTGGCTGCTGGGTTGATTCTGAACAGCCTCCGGAGTTCAGTTCCCCCAATCCACAGTCTTCACAGCATTATGAAATATATCCCAAAGTCATAGTAGCCATCCTTTGGAATGAATGGTTGAATGGTCCGAATCTACTCATCCGCTCAGACTATGCAGCAGAAGTCGAAACTATAAAAAAGCTATGATCATGTTTGGCATTTGTTCAATTCATGCATAGGCTAACTTAATCTCTGCTCAACAACAATTCCTTCTCCAAGCAACTCATATACCAGGACTCCTCAATCACGTAGCTGACTCTTTGTCTCATTTCCCATTTCCAGAAATTTAGACTTGGCTCCAGAATAAACATTCTGTGGTGAGACCCACCCCGGTCCCACCACAGATCAGACACCAAACATGCTTCTCAAGAAGCCATTCTTAATTGCCTTGCTCCAAGCATGATTTCTAGAATCCCTCTCCAGCTGGAACTGTTTTAAAGCTTCCTTTCCCATCAACCGACCCGCCGTCCATTTTCAACTTAATATCTTACTCTCATTCTAACTTACAATTCTAAACCTACTTGTCAGGGATCAACTACTCCTATGAACAACCACTGGCTATGATTGCCCAGCTTTCTCTCATTCTCATTTGTACTAACAAAGGCTTACGAAAACAAGAACCCGCGTTAACCATTGAATGCCTGAATTTAGCCTCTGCATCCTCTCTGTATGATCAGGCCATCTACATTCCAAGCTCACGCTCCCAACTTTGGGGGTCCTAATTGTCTGGCCTAAATATATGATAGAGATGGTATCCCCACCCTGAGTCTCTCTGAGCCATCAAATCTAGACGCCCTGATCAACCGGACCATCATCCCATTCCCTCTACCCCTTCGTCCTCTTTCTACTCTTCCCCAACACTCTGTTCAACTATTCAACAGTTTCATAGCTTGTTTGTGTTGTGGTCCTAGCTAGTGAAATGGAGTTAATTGGTTAATAGATGTTCAGGAGCAGCGTTACGCCTCCAAACACACTAGAAAGGGCTTAAAAGTGCAAGATGTTTAGTATTATAGCAATACCTTTTTTAACAAATGTAACACTAGTGTACCAGTGTTATTCTTTTTTTGTATTAAAATTTTGTCTTGTACAGTCCATTTTTGCATGTATATAAATACAGGTTTTGGTTTCCTCTGTTAAATCACTGTGCAATAAAACACTGTCTACATAAAACAACTTCAAGTCAAGTCAAGTCAAGTCAAGTCATCTTTATTTATATAGCACTTTAAACAAAAAAGATTGTGTCAAAGCAACTGAACAACATTAATTAGGAAAACAGTGTGCCAATAATGCAAACTGACAGATAAAAGCAGTTCATCATTGAATTCAGTGATGTCATCATGCAGCTCAGTTCAGTTTAAAAAGTATCTGTGCCATAATTTGCAATCAAGTCAACGATATCGCTGTAAATGAAGTGTCCCCAACTAAGCAAGCCAGAGGCGACAGCGACAAGGAACCAAAACTCCATCAGTGACAGAATGGAGAAAAAAACCTTGGGAGAAACCAGGCTCAGTTGGGGAGCCAGTTCTCCTCTGGCCAGACGAAACCAGCAGTTCAATTCCAGGCTGCAGCAAAGTCAAATTGTCCAGAAGAATCATCTGTTTCCTGTGGTCTTGTCCCGGTGGTCATCGGAGTCAAGGTCTTTACAGGGGATCTGTCTATGGGGCTCTAGTCCTGGTCTCCGCTGTCTTTCAGGGCTGTAGAGGTCCTTTCTTCTTCAAATATGACAATGCATGTCAAGTCAAGTCACTTTTATTGTCACATCACCACAGCACATGTGCCTTGGTGAGTGAAATTCTTGGGAGCGTGCACCAAAAATTGCAGAAACAGTTAACATATAACCATACAGACTTCAACAGGTGAAAATATGCAATATGCACATACATATAGTCAGTACACACAGTGTACTATTGGACATACTTACAGTTAGCACTACACATTTTATGCAATATGTACATACATACAGTGAGCACTACACATTATACACTATACACAGAATGTACACATTCTACATTATGTAGACATGTATACGCATGAAAATATTCTAAGGTGCAAAAGAGTGTACGTGGGCTGGATACAGAAATGTTATGGATGTGCATTGGATGGAATCCAGTGGTAGCAGGTAGATTATTGTATTAAATAGTTTGGTGTTGAACTGTTAAAGTTAAAGTGCAGTGTGTGGTATACCATATTGTGGAGTATGCTGTAGGGTGTATTAGTTCAGACTGTTCATAAGTCTGATAGCCTGAGGGAAAAAGCTATCCCTCAGTCAGCTAGTGCGGGATCGGATGCTGCGGAGACGTCTTCCTGAGGGCAACAGAGAGAGCAGTCTGTGGGACGGATGGCTGGAGTCACTGATGATCCTCTGGGATTTCCTTATACACCGCCTGGTGTAGATGTCCTGGAGGGAGGGAAGCTCACCTCCAACAATGTGGCTGGCAGTTCGAACGACCCTTTTCAGAGCTTTGCGGTTGCCAGCGGTGCTGTTTCCAAACCAGGCAGTGATGCAGCCCATCAGGATGCTCTCTATAGTGCAAGTGTAGAATGATCTGAGGATGCTGGGGCTCATTCCAAACTTCCTCAGCCATCTCAGGAAGAAGAGGCATTGATGTGCCTTCTTCAGCACTGCATCAGTGTGTGTAGACCAGGTGAGATCTTCACTGATGTTAACGCCGAGGAACTTGAAGCTGCTTACCCGCTCCACAGGTGTCATGTCGATGGTGATGGGTTTGTGTTCTCTGCTCTGTCTCCTGAATTCCACCACCAGCTCCTTGGTCTTGTCGATGTTGAGTGAGAGATGGTTCTCCTGACACCATTTAGACATATGTGTTCTTATTTCCCAGGTGGGAGAGAGCAGTGTGTAGGGTGAAAGCAATAGCAGTGTATTGTCTTTGAAATGGTGTAGATAAATGACGTTGAAGCTAACCAGAGGGAAGAAAAATAAAAGAAATTCAGATATTTCTCCTAGACAGAAATTAGGTTTTGCTTGAGTCTCCTGCTTCTCAAACTTGTCTACTGAGACAAAAACTCACAATGGTCTTTAAAGCTCTAGAAGAGATCTCAGCAACATCACACACTGTGCTCAGATTTTTCTCCTTAGCTGAAGACTCTGGATCTCTCACATTTGTGTCTTTTAAAGCTTTAGAAGAGATCTCAACAACATCACATACTGTGCTTAGGTATTTCTCCTTAGCTATACTCTGGATCTCACATTTGTCTCTTTTAAAGCCATAGAAGAGATCTCAACAACATCACTGTCATGAATTGCCTGCTGTGGCAGATACCAGGAGACCAGGAGGATTAACATCAAAGGGATTTATTTTAAAACACAACAAGGAACACAGGGAGGATCTCACACGTAGACACATGGGTTGATGTTTACAATACTGGACAAAGGATCTCCTTCATCTTGTGTGATTTGCGGCAGCTTAAGATGTTTCAAAGGTGTTTTGCTGCCCTATGGATTCATAGAGCCATCAGTATATCTGCACACAGCCTGACCAGTTTCCTTTTAAATGTTCACAAACCATGGCTACAGGATCACCATTATGCTCCTTAACTTGATCTAGCACTGAAAAATCAATTGTAGGCTCTGGCAGGAACCTTAGTGGAACTGGATACCAGCTCACTGCTGGTCCTATTATGTAATCTTTCATACCCATTTATTGAGCTCTCTTGTCCACGGAGTTAATCATGCTCCCCTTTCTATCCCTTCCACCCCTTCTCTGAAACTCCCAGTGTTCCTCTAAACTTCTGGCTGGATTTCTGCAATTAAAACTTCTGAGTTTAGACCAATAGTTCAGAGACCAGCTTAACTCTAAAGTAGTCTCCTCCATTTCAACTAAAAGTGCTTTGATTGGTGTTGTTCTCATTCCCCCACTACAAATTCTTAAAGTCATAGCTTGAATAACTTGCAATTTCTTTAAAACAGATGGTGCTGTTGACCATATGCCATACATCCATAGTCGATGTTGGATCTGATGATTCCCCTGTAAATCATCATTAATGTATCTCTATCCCCACCCCAATCTCTTCCAACTAGGCATCTTAAAACATTAATAACTTTCTCACATCTATTAACTATTTGATCTATATATATACCATCCATGACATTCTCTCCTCAAACCAAACTTCCAAAAATGTTAATGATTTAACCCTTTTAATGGGTGTATTATATATCTTTTTCTCTCGTTTGGCTCTCAACGAAGGTGGACGCATTTTCTCTCCCTCTCCTCCCCTTTACCTTCCCTGCTTGCTCTTTTGTCTCGTCTTTTGTCTCATACTTTGAGAGACTCTCTCTGCACTGCTTTCCAAACTGAAAAATTATGGATTTGATCAACTGGTCTCTCAACGCAATTGACACCACCTTCTCGATGAAAAGCTTGGGTTCGGGGGAACCTGAATGCCCTGCCGGAACGTTCGCAGTTGGCTATACGATAGACGCGTGGGAGAGATGGCGGGTCGTGTGTCTGGCGACTCTTTCCGTGGAGGACATTGAAGGTATCTACGTATTCGGAACCATGATAACAGGTCTTCTGCTGATTGGATTAGGCTTTGCACTGGGTTATCGAAGAATTCAGAAAACGGGAACAGCTGTCCAAACCCTTACAAGGCTGCCCGTTATGATTGAAGCAGTGGGCAAAGCGGTCAGCACTGAGACTGAGACTATTAACCGCAATATGGATACCATCACGGTGAAGCTCAATGACAAAGACAATGACAATTTATTTATATAGCACAATTAATCACAATTTCCGTCGACCAATGTGCTTAATTAAAAACAGAAAAAAAACACAACAAACAAACAGAAAAATTATAAAATCATACAAATATCTCATCAGCCAAACGCTTTTGAAAATAAACATGTATTAAGCCTGGACTTAAAAATATTAAGAGAAGAGGCTTGTCTAATGGACAGTGGCAAGGCGTTCCAAAGCCTGGGGGGAGCAATACAGAAAGCACGATCTCCCCGGCACTTAAGCCTCGACTTAGGGGTAAACAATAGATCCTGGTTGGAAGACCGAAGGGATCTAGTGGGTTGATACTCGGTCAGTAACTCACTAAGATAAGGGGGAGCCAAACCATTCAGAGATTTATAAACGAGGAGCAACATTTTAAAATCCACTCTAAAACAAACAGGCAACCAATGTAGTGAGCATAAAATAGGAGTAATATGCTCCCTCTTTTTTCCCTCTTTAAAACACATTACTAATGTCAACAGTCAAAAAAGTTTCACAGGATTCTGAAAGTAGCAACCTGAAAGTGATGCTCGGGCTTTTTCTTTTTTCTGCGCCAGACTGCGCTGATGTCTTTTCTCTGATATAGCCTAGTTGTCCATTAATTATGATTATTATTGATATTCAGCAACAAACATCAGGTGAGAGAGAGCGCGGGCGCAGACGCAGGAATGGTGCGTCACGTGTGCTTATACTGCCTATTGCATTCATCATAAAATGCATTTTTTATAATTATTGTAGGTACGCATTATTAGATAATTGGTTTTGACGCATTTGTTTCTTGAACAGACCGATAATAAAATGTAATTTCCATACCTTTGAAAATAAAGTTGGATATTCCAATCCATTTATTATCCATTTCTTTGATCACAAATAAAAAAAGCAAACAATCCATTCAAGTCCATCACGGTCAAAAAAGTTTGTTTGACTTTCTTCGACGCACACCTTGTAGTTGATTTGAGAGGATAAATACATTATGCACCCACTACATTCCTTAAAAAAAACCACAACCAAAAAATTTCACCTACAACTAAATAAACACCAGTGGTTCTCAACTACATTCCTTGGGACCCACCGCCTTGAACATTTTTTATGTCTCCCTTATTTAACACACCTGATTCAGATCATCAGCTCGTTAGGAAAGAGAGCCATCAACTGAACTGAGTGTGTCAGATTCAGAAACATACAAAATGTGCAGAGCAGTGGGTCCCTAGGCTCCCACCATTTAACCTGATATACACTGTATATATACACTGCTCGAAAAAATTAAAGGAACACTTTTTAATCAGAGTGCACCATCAAGTAAATTAAACTTCTTGGATATTGATCTGGTCAGTTACGTAGCAGAGGGCGTTGTTAATTCATTTCAGCTGCTTTGGTGTTAATAAAATTAACAACAGGTGCACTAGATGGGCAACCATTAGAAAACCCCCAAAACAGGAATGGTTTTACAGGTGGAGGCCAATGACATTTCTTTTCCCTACTCATCTTTTCTGATTGTTTTTCACTAGTTTTGCATTTGGCTAGGGTCAGTGTCACTACTGGTAGCATGAGGCGATACCTGGACCCTACAAAGGTAGGCAGTCCAACTCCTCCAGGATGGCGCATCAATATGTGCCATTGCCAGAAGGTTTGCTGCGTCTCCCAGCACAGTCTCAAGAGCATGTAGGAGATTCCAGAAGACAGGCAATTACTCTAGGAGAGCTGGACAGGACAGTAGAAGGTCCTTAACCCATTAGCAGGACCTGTATCTGCTCCTTTGTGTGCAAGGAGGAACAGGATGAGCTCTGCCAGAGCCATACAAAATGACCTCCAGCAGGCCACTGGTGTGAATGCCTCTGAGAAAACAATCAGAAACAGACTTCATGAGGGTGGCCTGAGGGACTGACATCCTCTAGTGGGCTCTGTGCTTACTGCCTGGCACCGTGTAGCTTGATTTGCCGTGTAGCAGAATTGTCAGGTCTGCCTCTGGCGCACTGTGCTTTTCACAGATGAGAGCAGGTTCACCCTGAGCACGTGTGACAGATGTAAAAGGGTCTGGAAAAGCGGTGGAGAATGTTATGCTGCCTGTAACATTGTTCAGCATGACCGGTTTGGTGGTGGGTCAGTGATGGTCTGGGAAGGCATATCCATGGAGGAACACAGAGACCTCTACAGGCTAGACAATGGCACACTTACTGCCATTAGGTATCGGGATGGAATCCTTGAACCCGTTGTCAGACCCTACACTGGTGCACTGGGTCCTTGTTCCTCCTGGTGCACGACAATGCCCGGCCTTATGTGGCGAGAGTATGCAGTCAGTTCCAGGAGGATGAAGGAATTGATACCATTGAATGTCCTCCACGCTTGCCTGACCTCAATCCAATAGAACACCTCTGGAACATTATGTTTTGGTCCATCCGACACCACCAGTTTGCACCTCAGACTGTCCAGAAGCTCAGTGATGCCCTGGTCCAGATCTGCCCCAGGACAACATCCATCATCTCATTAGGAGCCTGCCCCGACATTGTCAGGGCTTGCATACAAGCACGTGGGGGCCATACAAACTACCGAGTACCATTTTGAGTTGCTGCAATGAAATTTCAGCTTAATGGACTAGCCTGCTGCATCCTTTTTTCACTTTAATTTTGAGTGTCTTTGAATTAAACCCTCTGTAGGTTGATAATTTTCATTTCCATTAAACAATGTGGCATCTTTTTATCCCTAATAAATTACCCAGTCCATATCAGTATAGATATCCTGCATGATATTTTTCCCCATTGAGATCTGATGTGTTTTCAAAGTGTTCCTTTAATTTTTTGAGCAGTATATATATACATACACATACACACACACGTGACCTTTTGTCTAATCTGGCCCGGTCTGACCCACTCTTCAACAGCACACACACACTCCGAATGTTGATGATATTAGAATTTATTTTCCTGCACACAGAGCAGTGGAAAGGAGAGAATAGTGAGTCATGATAAGATATAATACAGCTCCATCCACAGCAGTTCTCTCTAGCTCTGCTACTCTCAATATAATAAACAATTTATTCACATTATTTTATATTTAACAAAACAACATACAAAAATAAAACAAATTGTGAAATGTAAATTCTCCAGGAAATTACACAAACTTTGCCAATACAACATGGCTTTGCTTTCTTTCTTTTTCTCTTCTTAAATTTAATGTTTTGTGATCGTATAATTTTTTTTAACATCAATTAAGAATATGAATAGACAGAGGAAGTATAATATGTAAGATAATAATCCACTTTGTTAAACGTAGAATAAAATTAATGGAAAACATTAAAGGGTTAGTTCACCCAAATATTAAAATTATGTCATTAATGACTCACCCTCATGTCGTTCCAAACCCGTAAGACCTCCGTTCATCTTCGGAACACAGTTTAAGATATTTTAGATTTAGTCCGAGAGCTTTCAGTCCCTCCATTGAGAATGTATGTACGGTATACTGTCCACGTCCAAAAGGGTAATAAATACATCTTCAAAGTAGTCCATGTGACATCAGAGGGTCCGTTAGAATTTTTTGAAGCATCGAAAATACATTTTGGTCCAAAAATATCAAAAACTACGACTTTATCCAGCATTGACTTCTCTCCCGGGTCTGTTATGAGCGCGTTCACCTCACATCCGGTTCGCGAACGAATCACTCGATGTAACCGGAACTTCTTGAACCAGTTCACCAAATCGAACTGAATCGTTTGAAATGGTTCGCGTCAACAATAAGCATTAATCCACCAATGACTTAAGCTGTTAACTTTTTTAACATGGCTGACACTCCCTCTGAGTTAAAATAAATCAATATCCCGGAGTAATTCATTTACTCAAACAGTACACTGACTGAACCGAGCCAGATAACGAACGAAACATTGACTCGTTCTCGAGTCAAGAACCGGTTGCATCGGTTTTCGGATCACCGGTAGTGATGGGAAGTTCTGTTCTTCTCCGCGAACCGGTTCTTTCGGACAGTTTGATTCAATAAACCGGTTGCCGAAAAACGGTTCACCAGTTCTTTTGCGCTCGACGTAATGACTTCATTGGCGATGATTGCCCTTGATTGAAGCCTTCGGTTTACCCACGCTCATAACATTAGCACAGAATCGGTTCAGAATCAATCACCAAAAGAACCAGTTCAGTTCAGACGCGCTGTGTGTCAGTCTGAATCACCCATGCGCAGTATCATCAGCTCCTCGGTTCTCGAATCGGACGAGTCCGACAGAAACGGTTCTTGACTCGAGAACGAGTCAATGTTTCGTTCGTTATCTGGCTCGGTTCAGTCAATGTACTGTTTGAGTAAATTAATAACACCGGGATATTGGTTTATTTGAACTCAGAGGGAGTGTCAGCCATGTTAAAAAAGTTAACAGCTTAAGTCATTTGTGGATTAATGCTTATTGTTGACGCGAACCGTTTCAAACGATTCAGTTCGATTTGGTGAACTGGTTCAAGAAGATCCGGTTACATCGAGTGATTCGTTCGCGAACCGGATGTGAGGTGAACGCGCTCATAACAGACCCGGGAGAGAAGTCAATGCTGAATAAAGTAGTAGTTTTAGATATTCTTGGACCAAAATGTATTTTCGATGCTTCAAAAAATTCTAACGAACCCTCTGATGTCACATGGACTACTTTGAAGATGTTTTTATTACCTTTCTGGACGTGGACAGTATACCGTACATACATTCTCAATGGAGGGACAGAAAGCTCTCGGACTAAATCTAAAATATCTTATACTGTGTTCCGAAGATGAACGGAGGTCTTACGGGTTTGGAACGACATGAGGGTGAGTCATTAATGACATAATTTTAATATTTGGGTGAACTAACCCTTTAAGTAAAACAGTGAATAGAATTCTCTACAAAATACAGTTTGCGGTAAACATTTGCAAAACACAGTAAATTCTTAAATGCTATATGACAAACAATTACCTGCACACAGAGTAGTGGAAAGGATAGAATAGTGAGTCATGTTAAGATATAATAAAGCTCCATCTATTCGAGAAAAGATTTCACTTGATTAGAAAGCACATGGGAAAATGTTGCACATTGAAAAATAATCGAGTTCATGCAAACAGAAATAAACCCATAGGCGCGGGAAGTGGGGGTGCTGAGGGTGCTGCAGCACCCCCTGTTTTTTGTGGGCAACTGTTTAACTGTTGAAAAAAAAAAAAAAAAAAAAAAAAAACAGCGTCTATTTTACATTAAAAAAAAATGCAAGTACCTGGTATTTGTGGCAGATTGTGATTGTGCTAGTCAAGATTATATAAGGCGGCCACCAATTGTTAAATTCAGTGGTGTAGATGGTAAAGCAGGTGTCATTTTATCCATTTTGACGCGATCGAACTTGGTTCGAATCTGCCTTTTGGCAAACTTTTTTTCTCCCTTTTCAAACTTCAAATCACATCGGAAAAGCATCAAAAAGTTGAAAATTGAGTACTGGGTAGGATTAGGGAGGGCTTTTTTCCCAATAAGGTGGCATCCATTTAATAATTTGAATTAAAATTTACATTCAATTTGCACTCAACTGGTTTATAATGTATTACAATGCTGAGGTGCAGATAACTGCAACTATTTTTTTTACAACATACAGAAACTGCAGAGGAATCTGTACCTAACCAAAATAAAGACAGATGAAGCTAGATGCCCGACTCCAGACCCGGACAGCCTCATAAAGGTGATCTGGACTCTCCCTTAGCAGCTCAGTGTTTTACATTTATGTCAGGAAAAGGACCATTTACTTCCAAATGTAATTTAAAGCTCCAGTATGTGACTTTTGTAATTGACCACAAGAGGGCGCATTTCCAACAATAACAAAGGCGAAGCTTGATGACGCTATGAAGCAGGTGACGATGGGAGATGTCGTTTTTAATGCGTTTTCACCATAGCAATGTATCTAAATTGGATAAACGAATCATGATCACGGATGAGGTAATTTATTTGTTTTTGTATTACCTGTATATATGATCGTATTATTTTATGTCATCATAATTAATGAACTGCAAGGAATGTGAAATGTTATACTATATTATCCCGTTACAACTTACAGCTATTTGTTAAATGATTTGTTGGGTTAATGTTGTGCAGTGTTACGTGTTTAAGGTTAATGCCGTGTTGTTTAACGTGCTCAAACCAATCGTTCTAAAAGTAAATTTGAACGAACATTTGCAAGTAATGACTAAATATATTTTTAACAACACATATCCGATTGTATTTAATTGTACTGCCATAATCTCGGTCACCACACGTGATAAAAAATCCTTACCTTAGTACAAAGAGCAATATAACTTACGTTTTACTGGCACTTCAATACTCGCCAAAGAGTTATCGTGATCCATAACAACGACAACCAAACCATACGCGCGGCTATAACATAACCACCACTTCCGCATTTGACCATGTGATATTCCAGTGTGGTCTACACCGGAAAAAAAGTATAGAGCGGACATTGCGTCACTGAGAGGCAACATTTTTTTTGGGATGGCCAGTTATTTAAAATCGGAATTTCTCTGAAATAAAAAATCTTTGGAGACTTTTGAGATATTGTAAGTACACAACTGGAGGAAATATATCACACTGTGCAAGTTATTTTCGGAAATTTTATTACAAAATTCCTACATATTGGAGCTTTAATGCACACAGAACACAACCAATAAATATATTTCAGAATATAAACTGCTTAATCGGCCATTTTCAGTAAGATTTAAAGTTACTAAATGTGTTTGTGTTCCTGTGCGTTTAACTTGAATAATGTCCAAAAGATATCGGTTTTAAAGCAGTGGGTAATTCACTCGTTGATTTGCTTAAAATCTACTTTGCGATTCTGTTGGCGAACATGTTTATGGTGAATTCTATTCAACCTGTTTATTGCTAGTGAAGCATACATAGACAGCGTAGCCTTTACAAATAATTTGTGTGCAATGTATCTGGTTGCCATGAGCTTGCTACTGTGCTAATCATAGTAAAACCGCTTTTAATTGATAACTTACATGGATTGTGACTTTGTACGTTTACTACAGAAATGCTAAAATGTATTAAAAGTTTGACTGACAAGCGTCAAGCTATGCCTATGTGTATAAATAGAATTGAGCTATTTGCAGTTTAAATATATATTTTTTTTTTTACCTGCTATAACCCCCACCCCCCCACCCCGCGCGCACAGCACCCCCAACCTAAAACATCTTCCTGCGCCCCTGAATAAACCTATCAAAAAACTCAGAAATATGAACAGAAAACACACTCTAAAAATCAATTAGTGTCCACTGTGTGCAATTCCTTTACATAAACTGTCTAACATTCGATATGAAACCAATATTTTTAACTTTTAACACAGAGCTGCAACACAAACGACTCACCCACAGCAGTTCTCTCTAGCTCTGCTGATAGTTCGAACTCAGTGCGCTATAGCGCCACCAGCGCAGCAATAGGAAGCGCGATCAGATTACAACAGGATTTACTAATCCTCAACTATAATATTTTTCCCGTTACATATACACAAATACACACACACACACACACACACACACACACACACACACACACACACACACACACACACATATAATATATTTATGCATATGTTAAATTTAATACAGAAAGAAGGTTTATTTTTATTTTTTTTGAGCTGGAATGGTTCCCCCCGCGTGACTTATTACCCGACTTTCCCTGGGTTACTTGCATATAGTTAAGTTAGTCTCCTGCAAACTATTGCGAGTTTGACATTCCTCTCAACATTGCTCTGGTGTCGCGGTGAATGTTTGCGGCCGTTTAGTAGTGTTGGATGATACACAGGCTTCGGAGTTTTCTCGGCAGAGTATGTAAAACATTGGCAGAGTTCCGAGTGCCTTCCAGGGTTGCCAGGTTCTCTCAAAACCGCCAATTGCTACTCAAAACTAGCCCAATCGCGTCTCGAGAGTGTTTCCTCTGTAAAAATTTGCATTCCAGGCGCTACTGTAAATATCACATTATTGTGGTCGCTTCAACCCGCGGACATGAAAAGCAAACTGCTGCAACAGTGTTAAAATAGCCCAATTCCTTGGAAAAAAAATGCAGACTTGGCAAGCCGGTGCTTTCCGAGTGGTCACGTTGGCGCTGCTTGGGTCTCAGCAGAGAATGTCTAATATGGCGAGAAGTTTCACTCTCACTACACTTCCGGCTTCTGAACTGGTTGCAGTTCCATTTTGATGCCATATGAGGGCGCTCACAGGACGAGTGCAGAATGAATGGAGGTCAATGGCGGTATACCCCTCAAAATCCACTTTTCTCAGGATATAATTTTTTGTCTAGTAATTTAAATGTTGTACTCGAAAGGAGATGCAAAGAAATTACACATTGCTGGGTGTTAGATTTTTTAGAGTCACTTATTTGCTTTAAAAAGTCTTTTAAAATGTCAATGACGTCATACGTTCATTAGCAGAATGCTAGCGCGTTATGGGCAACAACTCAACCTGTAAGAAATCGAAAGGACATAAGTACTCATTCATTCAACTTTCGACCTATAATCCATGTTGAACTTGCAAAACCTACAATCAGATCTGAGATTTCTCAACGGCAATCAGGTGAAAGGGACAAATTTAGCCGTCTAGCCCCATAGACATCTATATTTTTGGACAATAATGTTGATCCAGGAACATGTCTTACTTGGCAAAATCTTCTAATACATTAGAAGCTGTTCCCCCCATCAAATTGAAAAGGTTACAGGAAAAAAAAAAGGACTGTGCCATGGTATAACAGTAATACCCACTCTCTCAAGAAAGAAACTCGTAGTCTTGAGCGCAAATGGAGAAAACTAACTTGGAAGTTTTTAGAATTGCATGGAAAAACAGTATGTCCAGCTATAGACAGGTTCTAAAAACTGCCAGGGCCGAGCATATCCACAAACTCATAGAAAATAACCAAAACAATCCAAGGTTTTTATTTAGCACAGTGGCTAGATTAACAAATAACCAGATGTCACCCAATCTAAATATTCCCTCACAGTTAAATAGTAATGACTTTATGAATTTCTTCACTGATAAAATAGAAAACATCAGAAATACAATAACAAATGTAGACTCTACAGTGTCTAATACTTCAGTTTCATCCATCGCACCCAAAGATAAACTGCAGTGCTTTACAACTTTAGAACAGCAAGAGCTAAATAAACTTATCACTGCATCTAAACCAACAGCATGTTTATTAGATCCTGTACCCTCTAAATTACTGAAAGAGTTGTTACCTGTAGCAGAAGAACCGCTTCTCAATATCATTAACTCGTCGTTATCTGTAGGTCACATCCCAAAACCATTCAAGCTGGCGGTTATTAAGCCTCTTATCAAGAAACCACATCTAAATCCTGGCAAATTACAGACCCATTTCAAATCCTTACATTTGCCTAAAAAAAAATTTAGAAGTTGTGTCTGCTCAATTGTGCTCCTTCCTATTAAAAAAAAAAAAAAAAAAGACTTCCATGAACAATTTCGGGAGTTTCAGTCTGGATCCGGAACACCTGAGAAGAGATGATGCCAACCGCTCAGAGGACCTCGGATGATGCTAACCCCAAAACAACATACAGAACTACCAAATTTTACTATAAGTTTGATTGCATCATATAATAATTTCTGTTAATAGTGTTCATCATCTGTTTGATTACGTTTTTAATTGATTTTTCTGTACATTTCTGCCATATGCACATAAACTGACAGTACCAATGATAAGCTACTACTAAATATTGTAGAAACTTACATTTTCTGTAAAGTTGCTTTGCAACTGCATGCATTTGTTTTCCCGAATTTGGACCATCATTTAATAAGCTGGTTTTAGCAAATTCCTGGCATCCTACTGCTTGTAATTCTTCCTTAAGAATCCTTTTTCTATTTCATATGTCTTACATATCTTCATAACATGCTTTACAGTTTCCTCTATTAAACAGACATCACATAGACCTGTGTTATGTATCTCTATAATGTGTAAAGTGTGGTTTAGATTTGAATGTCCTGTTCGTAAATGTGTGAAAATAACTTGTTCTTTTCTACTTAAGTTGTGAATTATTTTGCTTTTCTTTATGGTTTTTTGAACCTTATAATAGTGTCGACCTGTATGATATGAGTCCCAAACTGTTTGCCATTTCCAGTAGCTTACCGTGGGGTTTCAGTCAGGGCCTTCAGTAAGCAACTGTAAACTACATACCTTTACACATCTATCTTACACATCTCTGTAACAGCTCATGCATATTATGCCACACACAGGCTTGCAACAACAACGACAGCTGATCAACAGTTTCAACAGTAGGCTAGAATAGAGTGAGTTAAATGCAAAGTAAATTTCCCTACATGGATCAGTAAAAGTAATCCACCAATACACGGGTCACTATGCACATTCACGTCACTCTAAAATGATGACGCGCCCACAGCAGCAAAACTGTACAAATGCTGGTCATCCACACACCACTCCATAGTATTATCAACGCACCACGTACTGTACACCTCCATGACAATGTGTATGATTCAATACTCGTAAGACAATAAAGCACTCACCTGACACTTGTAAATAAAGTCTGTGCGTCTCTCATTCTATGTCACTTTACTCATATTAAACATAGACAGTAAAAGAAATGGACACAGTGACCCCATTGGATTCAACGGAGACAAGTGAAGTCAATTAGAAGCATGCACTTCCTGGGGGTCGAGCGTACTGCGCAGACTCAAACTCAGCTTGATGACGTAAATGTCACGTGAGCAACCTGTCTGACAATTGTAAGTCTTCTAATCGCTGTGCCAAGAGAAATCTGAATCAGAATCAGAATAAGCTTTATTGCCAGGTATGTTCACATATACGAGGAATTTGTTTTCGTGACAGAAGCTCCGCAGTGCAACAGAATGACAGCGACAGAACAAAAAACACATAATAAAGAATAATAAAAAAAAATAATAATACAAATAAGTAGGTAAGGAATAACAATATACAAATTGACAATTGTATGGCAGGTATATTACAATGAGCAGTTGTGTATGTACAGGTATATTATGTGCAAAAAAATTAAGGTACACTAAGTATGTGTGTTAGATAAATAAGTGTATGTGTATGTAAATATAATAGTGTAGTGTGTTCCACAGTGCTCTGTAGCGTCGACCAGATGGCAACAGTTCAAAGAGGAAGTGTGCTGGATGTGAGGGGTCCAGAGTGATTTCTCCACCCTTTTTGCTCACTCTGGATAAGTACAGTTCTTGAATAGAAGTGAGGGTTGTACCGATGATTCTCTCAGCAGTCCGGACTACCCTCTGTAGTCTTCTGAGGTCAGATTTAGAAAGCTGAACTGAACCAGACAGTTACTGAAGTGCTGAGGATGGATTCAATGATGGTGGAGTAGAACTGTTTCAGCAGCTCTTGTGGTTGGTTGAACTTCCTCAGCTGGCGAAGGAAGTACAACCTCTGCTGGGCCTTTTTCACAATGGAGTCAATGTGAATGTCCCACTTCAGGTCATGAGAGATGGTGGTTCCCAGGAACCTGAATGACTCCACTGCAGTCAAAGTGCTGTTCATGATGGTGAGTGGGAGGAGAGCAGGGGGGTTTCTCCTGAAGTCCACGATCATCTCCACTGTTTTGAGCGTGATAAGCTCTAGGTTGTTGAGAGTGCACCAGACAGCCAGCTCTTTAACCTGCTGTCTGAAAGCAGACTCGTCACCGTCCTGAATGAGGCCGATGAGTGTGGTGTCGTCTGCAAACTTCAGGAGCTTGACAGAAGGGTCCATAGATGTGCAATCGTTGGTGTACAGGGAGAAGAGCAGTGGGGAGAGAACGCAGCCCTGGGGAGCTCCAGTGCTGATTGTACAGGTTGCTGCCTGTCTGTCAGGAAGCATTTGATCCACTGACAGACGGAGGTGGGCACGGAGAGCTAAATTAGTTTGGGCAGGAGGAGGTTTGGGATGATCGTGTTAAAGGCCGAGCTGAAGTCCACAAACAGGATCCTCACATAAGTCCCCGGTCTGTCTAGGTGTTGCAGAACATAATGCAGTCCAATGTTTACTGCATCGTCCACAGACCTGTTTGCTCTGTAGGCAAACTGAAGAGGATCCAGTAAGGGTCCAGTAATGTCCTTCAGGTGGGCCAGCACCAGTTTTTCAAATGACTTCATGACCACAGACGTTAGAGCCACAGGCCTGTAGTCATTTAGTCCTGTAATTTTGGGTTTCTTTGGGATAGGGATGATGGTGGAGCATTTGAAACATGAAGGGACTTCACACAGCTCCAGTGATCTGTTGAAGATCTGTGTGAAGATGGGAGCCAGCTGGTCAGCACAGGATTTCAGACAAGCTGGTGTAACACAATCTGGGCCCGGTGCTTTTTTTCCTTTTCTGCTTCCGGAAGACTTGGCGCACCGCATCCTCGCTTATCTGTATTGCAGGTGTGGGGGAGAAGGGGGTTGCAGGAGGTGGTGAATGGTGTGAGCGGTTGTTTGGAGAGGTGTTCAGGGCGGGCTGCAGGAGTGGATGGTGTGAACGGTTGTTTGGAGAGGCATTCAGGGCGGGTTGCAGGAGTGGATGGTGTGAACGGTTGTTTGGAGAGGCATTCAGGGTGGGTTGCAGGAGTTTGTGAATGGTGTGAATGGTTGTTTGGAGAGGCGTTCAGGGTGGGTTGCAGGAGTTGTGAATGGTGTGATCACCCACCAAATTTTGCAGACGTTGTTGAATAATTTTGTCCTGTTGCTTTTATGGACTCTCTATGGGCTTCTCCTTTGACTTCATGCCTCCACGTCCCCCCGATAGCCTCATAGACAGTAAAAGATTGCCTGCGAGCTTCTCCTCCTGTCCATACGGTAATTTCTCTACTGTGTGCGACAGAGTCGCAGGTTATGACGCAATCGTTAGCCTATTTTTACAAAAACTACTTCTACGAGGCCATAACATAAGATACAAGGTAATGGGGCCTCTTATACATTTTCGTGTTTCTTTAGAAATAATGAATGGACAAATGAAGTCTTTAATCGCCTCAGATGTAACGCCAAAATGAATGGGAGTCAATGGAATGCTAACAACAGATGGGGGTCCGCTAGCCAATGGCGGCGCCCAGGGATGCTTCAAGAAAATATGAAACCCTGCCCCCCGGTATTAAAGAGTAAACATGGCCAAATAACTTCTCGGTGCTAGCTGTTAGCCACTCATAGTTGCAATCTTTGAAATGGAGCACAAAACCTTTGTTAGCGAATTCAGTTTGAGTAGTTTATCCTTTCTCAGTTATTCCTCTTTTGTTTGCAAAAGAGTGCCTTGAAAAAGGCATTTAGTAGATCGGCAACAAGATCTGGTGTAGGCGCCGATGACTGCAGCTGTTATTTTCTTTTAGTTTAATTACACTTTCATACCTTGGAAATTCCCAACTAAATGCTGGGGCGCAGTGTTGCCGAATTGGGCTACTTTAACACTGTTGTTAACATGGGTTGTTTTTCATGTCCGCTGGTTGGTGTCAATAATGTGATATTTAGCCCCTGGAATGTGAATTTTACCAGGAGAACCCGGCCAAAAATGTGTATTTTACTCCTGGAACGCAATTTTTAATGGGGGACCCCTCAAAACGCGATTGGGCAGGTTTTGTCAAGAAAAACCTGGCAACCCTGACTGGGGGTAGCACTGGGCACGTCGCTAGACCCAGAGGGTGTGCAGTCATTTTACGTCAAAATTTGATTGGCTGATGATTCTGTCACTAATGCTCATTACAAATCAGATGCATAACTTTGAACAAAAGGGAAGGACTATCTGTAGGTGCTGGCCGCAGCCTTTTGTTATGTAGGATATTAGAGTTCAGCCTCAAAACTAATCATAGGCCATTTTGTGGACATTAAACAAATAAAAATAATACCTATATAAATAAATAAATAATAACAACATGTTTTACACAATTTTATTTTTTAATAGGGCCAGCAGAGAAGGCCCTGCTGACCCTGACAGCCCACCACTGGCCATTTCCTATTGCATGCTTCTAAAATAAAATGTTTTCCTTCTGATCTACTGAGTGCAATGTTTATATTTGGTTCTTTCATTTTAATTGATTCTTTGGCAATTTTGTCTGCTTCCTCATTACCTTGAATTCCCACGTGTGCAGGTACCCACATAAACTGAATTATTATTATTCTCATCTGTCGTAAACTGTACAACCTAATCATGATTTCAGTTAAACTGTCAGTTCTATTTGTTTCCAATGATTGTAAACTCAAAAGGACTGCCATTGAATCAGAACATATTATTACTTTATCAGGTCTAACTTCATACACACACTCTAGTGCCATTAAAATAGCTATCATCTCAGCTGTATATACTGATGCACCATCTGTTATCCTTCCAGCCTTCCTCACCTCAAACTCTGGAACATAGAATGCATCCCCTGTCCTTCCAGTATTTGTACTCTTTGACCCATCTGTATATATTTTTGAAGAAATGAGTAGTATGAATTTTTTTATATTCTCATATACATATGTAATTAAAGGGGTCATATGATGAAATTTCAGATTTGCCGTTCTCTTTGGAGTGTTACAAGCTATTGGTGAATAATGAAGACTTGTGAAGTTGCAAAGGCTAAAGTCTCAAATCCAAAGAGATATTCTTTATAAAAGTTGAGACTCGTCCACGCCCTCCTGAAACGGCTCGTTCTAACACGTCTCTACGTCAGTTTGTGGGAAGATTTGCATAACGCCGCCCAAATGTTCATGAAAAGAAAGAAGGTGTACCTTTTATTCTCGTTGTAGTATTGTTGTTGCCGCTGCTGCCATGTCATATAGATGCAGTGTGTTTCACTGTGAAATCGAAAATATTTTTTTGGCCTTCCAAAAGAGGATGATATCCGCTTCGACATGCTTGGAGCTGATCCGTGCTGGTCGCTGAGGAAATACATCAACTTTGCACTGTGGATCGCCGAATTAGCTTTCACTGTGGATGAAGCGGCGTCTAGCCCGGGGTGGTCACATGTGGTTGCTGCAAGACCAAGATATGCTCCTTCGTAGAATCCACCTGCCACACCGTTCTCAAGCTGCCCGGCACTGCTCACTCAAGCCGGCCGTGGCTCACTCTAGACCGTGGCTCACTCTAGGCCTCCGGCCTCTGCTCACTCGAGGCCGCGGTGTGACGCTGTTTCACTGAGAAAGCGAAACTACTTTGTTTTTGCCTTCCAAATGAAAACACGACTAGAAAAAACGTTTATATCACGTTTATAATGGGTTTTATGTTTATGTCTCGTCGCTCCGGCTTACAACGCATCACAATATGTTAAGAGGCGTAACATTTCCGTCACACACTTGTGGCATTCGGCCAATCACAATGCGCTGGATAGCTGGCCAATCACAGCACACCTCGCTTTTCAGAGAGAGGAGCCTTGTGAAAATCAACGCATTTCAGAAGGCGGGGCACAGAGGAGAAACAGTATGTGGAAAAAAATGTAGATTTTTTTTTAACCTTAAACCGCATAAACATTTCATTACACCAAATAATGTTCTTTTTAGCAGCATCATATGACCCCTTTAAACTAACTGCTTCATTCATTTCCCTTCTGTTCTTATGTAATTTTATGTCTATTTCCGGTTGATCTATTATCCAAGGTGGAACTGGGGATACTACCCACTATTGGGGCAAATGATACTGACTCTAGACCAACTTTCTTAACCCCCTCCTTTATTTTCCATGCAAAGCCTTTACCTGTTGCATTTAAAATTTCCCAGCAATCATTCAGAACTTCCCCTACATGATGGTTATATTTTTGTCCCTGTAGAATTACCCAGTATGCCATTGCTAGTTTCTGTCTTATAATTAATGGCATTTCTGACATTTCTACTTGTAATGCTGCAATGGGTATGGTTTTAACTGCTCCTAAAATTAGTCTTAATGCCTTAGCTTGCATGACATCTAATTTCTTTAACAACGTTGATGATGATGACGACTGATGAGGGTTGATCGCATAAGACCAACATAAATGCCCTTTAATGACTGTTTATCAGCACCCCAATCTTGTCCTTCTACTGCTCTCATTACATTTTCCAATTTTTTTTTTTTTAAATATAAAATCTATATGGTCCTTCCATGATAATTTGTCATCAAACCATAATTAAATAAAATTGACATTTTCTAAAGAAAAACCCATATAATTTAAGTAGTTTATTGTGTTTAATTTTCTTCCTTGTAAATATCTGGTAACATGTTTTAGATATTGAGAATTTAAAACCCCATTCTAACGACCATTTTTCAACTACTTCTATAGTTTCTTTAATCCACATTATGCCATCGTCTGCATATAACCCAGTGCTAATTCCCGGAGCCACTTTTCCAAATATATCATTAATCATTATATTAAATAATATAGGCCTAATCACACTTCCCTGAGGAGTTCCGTTTTCCATTCTTAGAGTTTGAGATACTTCACCACCCACTTTAACTTGAATTGTTCTGTCAAGTAACAAAAAAAAAAAAAAAAAAAAAAAAAATCTTAAAACCCAATTATACATTCTTCCTTCTACTCCAATACTCTTCATTTTAATAAGTAATTCCTCCTTCCACAACATATCATATGCTTTTTCTATATCAAAGCGGGGCTCCAAACTGCGACTAAAACAGTCGCATTTGCGACCATAAATATTAATTTGCGAGTGACGTTTTTGCTGAGGTCGCCACTGGTGACTACCCGCCGAAAGCTCCTCAGGATTTAACCGCTAAAAAAGTTTTCTCAGGCAGATGTTAATACACACAACAACACCGAGTGTGGACCTGCCGCGTGTACAACAGCTTTCAGCCGAGATCGGCCCATAGAGAAAAAGCTGTCTGTCAGCCAGAAGTGTTTTGTAGAGTCGGCGTGGCTCTGGCCCATTATCTTCTAAGTGAGGGTTGTACCGATGATTCTCTCAGCAGTCCGGACTACCCTCTGTAGTCTTCTGAGGTCAGATTTAGAAGCTGAGCTGAACCAGACAGTTACTGAAGTGCAGAGGATGGATTCAATGATGGTGGAGTAGAACTGTTTCAGCAGCTCTTGTGGTTGGTTGAACTTCCTCAGCTGGCGAAGGAAGTACAACCTCTGCTGGGCCTTTTTCACAATGGAGTCAATGTGAATGTCCCACTTCAGGTCATGAGAGATGGTGGTTCCCAGGAACCTGAATGACTCCACTGCAGTCAAAGTGCTGTTCATGATGGTGAGTGGGAGGAGAGCAGGGGGGTTTTTCTCCTGAAGTCCACGATCATCTCCACTGTTTTGAGCGTGATAAGCTCTAGGTTGTTGAGAGTGCACCAGACAGCCAGCTCTTTAACCTGCTGTCTGAAAGCAGACTCGTCACCGTCCTGACTGAGGCCGATGAGTGTGGTGTCGTCTGCAAACTTCAGGAGCTTGACAGAATGGTCCATAGATGTGCAATCGTTGGTGTACAGGGAGAAGAGCAGTGGGGAGAGAACGCAGCCCTGGGGAGCTCCAGTGCTGATTGTACAGGTTGCTGCCTGTCTGTCAGGAAGCATTTGATCCACTGACAGACGGAGGTGGGCACGGAGAGCTAAATTAGTTTGGGCAGGAGGAGGTTTGGGACGATCCTGTTAAAGGCCGAGCTGAAGTCCACAAACAGGATCCTCACATAAGTCCCCGGTCTGTCTAGGTGTTGCAGAACATAATGCAGTCCAATGTTTACTGCATCGTCCACAGACCTGTTTGCTCTGTAGGCAAACTGAAGAGGATCCAGTAAGGGTCCAGTAATGTCCTTCAGGTTGGTCAGCACCAGTTTTTCAAATGACTTCATGACCACAGACGTTAGAGCCACAGGCCTATAGTCATTTAGTCCTGTAATTTTGGATTTCTTTGGGATGGGGATGATGGTGGAGCGTTTGAAGCATGAAGGGACTTCACACAGCTCCAGTGATCTGTTGAAGATCTGTGTGAAGATGGGAGCCAGCTGGTCAGCACAGGATTTCAGACAAGCTGGTGTAACACAATCTGGGCCCGGTGCTTTTTTCCTTTTCTGCTTCCGGAAGACTTGGCGCACCGCATCCTCGCTTATCTGTATTGCAGGTGTGGGGGAGAGGGGGGTTGCAGGAGGTGTGAATGGTGTGAGCGGTTGTTTGGAGAGGTGTTCAGGGCGGGCTGCAGGAGTGGATGGTGTGAACGGTTGTTTGGAGAGGCATTCAGGGCGGGTTGCAGGAGTGGATGGTGTGAACGGTTGTTTGGAGAGGCATTCAGGGTGGGTTGCAGGAGTTTGTGAATGGTGTGAATGGTTGTTTGGAGAGGCGTTCAGGGTGGGTTGCAGGAGTTGTGAATGGTGTGATCACCCACCAAATTTTGCAGACGTTGTTGAATAATTTTGTCCTGTTGCTTTTATGGACTCTCTATGGGCTTCTCCTTTGACTTCATGCCTCCACGTCCCCCCCGATAGCCTCATAGACAGTAAAAGATTGCCTGCGAGCTTCTCCTCCTGTCCATACGGTAATTTCTCTACTGTGTGCGACAGAGTCGCAGGTTATGACGCAATCGTTAGCCTATTTTTACAAAAACTGCTTCTACGGGGCCATAACATAAGATACAAGGTAATGGGGCCTCTTATACATTTTCGTGTTTCTTTAGAAATAATGAATGGACAAATGAAGTCTTTAATCGCCTCAGATGTAACGCCAAAATGAATGGGAGTCAATGGAATGCTAACAACAGATGGGGGTCCGCTAGCCAATGGCGGCGCCCAGGGATGCTTCAAGAAAATATGAAACCCTGCCCCCCGGTATTAAAGAGTAAACATGGCCAAATAACTTCTTGTGCTCGGTGCTAGCTGTTAGCCACTCATAGTTGCAATCTTTGAAATGGTGCACAAAACCTTTGTTAGCAAATTCAGTTTGAGTAGTTTATCCTTTCTCAGTTGTTCCTCTTTTGTCTGCAAAAGAGCGCCTTGAAAAGGGCATTTAGTAGATCGGCAACAAGATCTGGTGTAGGCGCCGGCGACTGCCATTTTCTTTTCGTTTAATTTCACTTTCATACCTTGGAAATTCCCATCTAAATGCTGGGGCGCAGTGTTGCCGAATTGGGCTACTTTTAACACTGTTGTTAACATGGGTTGTTTTTCATGTCCGCTGGTTGGTGTCAATAATGTGATATTTAGCCCCTGGAATGTGAATTTTACCAGGAGAACCCGGCCAAAAAAGGTGTATTTTACTCCTGGAACGCAATTTTTAATGGGGGACCCCTCAAAACGCGATTGGGCAGGTTTTGTCAAGAAAAACCTGGCAACCCTGACTGGGGGTAGCACTGGGCACGTCGCTAGACCCAGAGGGTGTGCAGTCATTTTACGTCAAAATTTGATTGGCTGATGATTCTGTCACTAATGCTCATTACAAATCAGATGCATAACTTTGAACAAAAGGGAAGGACTATCTGTAGGTGCTGGCCGCAGCCTTTTGTTATGTAGGATATTAGAGTTCAGCCTCAAACTAATCATAGGCCATTTTGTGGACATTAAACAAATAAAAATAATACCTATATAAATAAATAAATAATAACAACATGTTTTACACAATTTTATTTTTTAATAGGGCCAGCAGAGAAGGCCCTGCTGACCCTGACAGCCCACCACTGGCCATTTCCTATTGCATGCTTCTAAAATAAAATGTTTTTCCTTCTGATCTACTGAGTGCAATGTTTATATTTGGTTCTTTCATTTTAATTGATTCTTTGGCAATTTTGTCTGCTTCTTCATTACCTTGAATTCCCACGTGTGCAGGTACCCACATAAACTGAATTATTATTATTCTCATCTGTCGTAAACTGTACAACCTAATCATGATTTCAGTTAAACTGTCAGTTCTATTTGTTTCCAATGATTGTAAACTCAAAAGGACTGCCATTGAATCAGAACATATTATTACTTTATCAGGTCTAACTTCATACACACACTCTAGTGCCATTAAAATAGCTATCATCTCAGCTGTATATACTGATGCACCATCTGTTATCCTTCCAGCCTTCCTCACCTCAAACTCTGGAACATAGAATGCATCCCCTGTCCTTCCAGTATTTGTACTCTTTGACCCATCTGTATATATTTGAAGAAATGAGTAGTATGAATTTTTTTATATTCTCATATACATATGTAATTAAAGGGGTCATATGATGCAATTTCAGATTTTCCTTTCTCTTTGGAGTGTTACAAGCTATTGGTGAATAATGAAGACTTGTGAAGTTGCAAAGGCTAAAGTCCCAAAAATCCAAAGAGATATTCTATATAAAAGTTGAGACTCGTCCACGCCCTCCTGAAACGGCTCGTTCTAACACGTCTCTACGTCAGTTTGTGGGAAGATTTGCATAACGCCGCCCAAATGTTCATGAAAAGAAAGAAGGTGTACCTTTTATTCTTGTCGTAGTACTGTTGTTGCCGCTGCTGCCATGTCATATAGATGCAGTGTGTTTTCACTGTGAAATCGAAAATACTTTTTTGGCCTTCCAAAAGAGGATGATATCCGCTTCGACATGCTTGGAGCTGATCCGTGCTGGTCGCTGAGGAAATACATCAACTTTGCACTGTGGATCGCCGAATTGGCTTTCACTGTGGATGAAGCGGCATCTAGCCCGGGGTGGTCACATGTGGTTGCTGCAAGACCAAGGTATGCTCCTTCGTAGAATCCACCTGCCACACCGTTCTCAAGCTGCCCGGCACTGCTCATTCAAGCCGGCCGTGGCTCACTCTAGACCATGGCTCACTCTAGGCCTCCAGACTCTGCTCACTCAAGGCCGCGGTGTGTGACGCTGTTTCACTGAGAAAGCGAAACGTACTTTTGTTTTTGCCTTCCAAATGAAAACACGACTAGAAAAAACGTTTATATCACGTTTATAATGGGTTTTATGTTTATGTCTCGTCGTCGCTCCCGGCTTACAATGCATCACAATATGTTAAGAGGCGTAACATTTCCGTCACACACTTGTGGCATTCGGCCAATCACAATGCGCTGGATAGCTGGCCAATCACAGCACACCTCGCTTTTCAGAGAGAGTAGCCTTGTGAAAATCAACGCATTTCAGAAGGCGGGGCACAGAGGAGAAACAGTATGTGGAAAAAAAGTTCATATTTTTTTTTAACCTTAAACCGCATAAACACATTTAATTACACCAAATAATGTTCTTTTTAGCAGCATCATATGACCCCTTTAAACTAACTGCTTCATTCATTTCCCTTCTGTTCTTATGTAATTGTATGTCTATTTCCGGTTGATCTATTATCCAGGGTGGAACTGGGGATACTACCACTATTGGGGCAAATGATATTGACTCTAGACCAACTTTCTTAACCCCCTCCTTTATTTTCCATGCAAAGCCTTTACCTGTTGCATTTAAAATTTCCCCAGCAATCATTCAGAACTTCCCCTACATGATGGTTATATTTTTGTCCCTGTAGAATTACCCAGTATGCCCATTGCTAGTTTCTGTCTTATAATTAATGGCATTTCTGACATTTCTACTTGTAATGCTGCAATGGGTATGGTTTTAACTGCTCCTAAAATTAGTCTTAATGCCTTAGCTTACATGACATCTAATTTCTTTAACAACGTTGATGATGATGACGACTGATGAGGGTTGATCGCATAAGACCAACATAAATGCCCTTTAATGACTGTTTATCAGCACCCCAATCTTGTCCTTCTACTGCTCTCATTACATTTTCCAATTTTTTTTTTTTTTAAATATAAAATCTATATGGTCCTTCCATGATAATTTGTCATCAAACCATAATTAAATAAAATTGACATTTTCTAAAGAAAACCCATATAATTTAAGTAGTTTATTGTGTTTAATTTTCTTCCTTGTAAATATCTGGTAACATGTTTTAGATATTGAGAATTTAAATCCCCATTCTAATGACCATTTTTCAACTACTTCTATAGGTTCTTTAATCCACATTATGCCATCGTCTGCATATAATCCAGTGCTAATTCCCGGAGCCACTTTTCCAAATATATCATTAATCATTATATTAAATAATATAGGCCTAATCACACTTCCCTGAGGAGTTCCGTTTTCCATTCTTAGAGTTTGAGATACTTCACCACCCACTTTAACTTGAATTGTTCTATCAAGTAACAAAAAAAAAAATAAATAAAAAAAATCTTAAAACCCAATTATACATTCTTCCTTCTACTCCAGTACTCTTCTTCATTTTAATAAGTAATCCCTCCTTCCACAACATATCATATGCTTTTTCTATATAAGAGGGTATCCATCCAATATTTGGTATTGCAAGCATTTTTTTTGTGCAATTTATCCATGGTCATGCTTTTTTCTTTCTTTCTGCTGCTCAACGTTTTGCTCCATGCTGTCCATCCAGATGTTCTAGTTTTTTCTTGAATCATTTTCTCTGTATTTTTCATGTACTGCTCAGCACCTCGATATGTCCCCCCTGATTTGTTTGTAATTGGAGCATGTGTCCCTGTGGTGGGATTGACTTGTGCATTTCATAAGGGACTTGCAGATGTTACAGATCGAGATAATTCCTTCATTTGGAGCAGTGCCCGGCGCTGTGGTGGGGCATTCGAGGGCCGTGCCCCCCCTAGCGGTCATTGATGCCCCTCCTACAGGCATGGGCGTGGCCCAAAAAAAAAATCCCTTTTAGTTATTATTTTACTATTAAATGTTCAAACTGTAACTTAAAGTAAATAAAATAAAAAGAATGGGGAAAATGCATAATTTTGGTTGCTCATGGCACGTTACTAGGCTTCGTCATGGTGAATGCTTATTGGTCGCCGAGTAAACTTGTTACATTTGATTTGCAGCGCGCGCGCAAAATCCATTTCAAGTTGAAGAACAGTTTTGTCCGTCTATATTATATAGACAGTTGTTAGCAGCTAATTAAAAAAAAAAAAAAAAAAAAAAACAGGTGAATTGTTGATGAATGTTTGTGGGTTCTAACTGCATTTGTGTTTTATACTTGGCTGTCTGTAAAGATATACGGGCTTATGTCATTTCTGCTTGGTTGCGTGCATAAACTGTTGGGAGGTGTGTAACCCAGGTTAAAACCAGTATTAGCATAAAGTAATAGCAGAAAATACATTTATTTTTTTGTCCTTTATTTATTTTGTTTAGAAAATGAGTCCTTTACAGTATTTAAAGTCCTTGAAACCCTAAGAAAAAACGGTGTTTAAAGAAATTATTTTATTTGTTGAAGCACACTTTGTATTTTCTGTATTTTATTTTTTTCCATTTCCTGTATTTATATTTTCTTTTATCTATTTCTCAAGTTCTACAGAATTTGCATTCAACGCAAATCAAAAACTACAAAATCAGTTAAACCTTATAACCTGTGTGAGTGGCTCATTATTGTTGTGACATCCTTATTCTCTGCAGGCGAATTTTAGTCTTCTGTTGGTCCATACGCAGACTTTTGTGTGATGATGTCCAACTCGTTTTATTAAGAAAAAAAGCCTTAAGTTTTCAGAAACATCTATACGAAAAACACTTTGTCTGATGGGGACATTTTTTTTGCCGGTTTTTCAAAGCTTCAAACTGATTCAGTGTTTTATTTTTGTCGTCGTAATTTGTAAATTATTTAAGTATAAAAAATATAGCTATTCATTGTAGGCCAATTTTATGTTTTTTATTTAGCCTATATTATATTTATATTATTATTTTCTGTCCTGTTCTGTTGTTTAGGCTATCTGTTCTGGGCCGGGTTTCCCCTCGATGTAGCCTAGCCTATCTTAGCTCTTAAAAGCGCTCTCTACGTGCAAGGTTATAAACGTTAGCCGCAATTCCTCGCGCGTTTCCCAAAAATGTACATTTTCCCAAAAATGTAGGCTACTGAACTCATAGAACGAGAGAATGAGTCCGCTGTCCATTCGCTGACGTGCTGAACTAGGCTATACTAACCTTATATTGAATCGTATTCTGAACGTTTAAAACCTAACAATCGTCATCTGTTGTGTATTAGGAATCAAGACAGGTATAAAAAAAAAAAAAAAAAAAAATTATATAAATGACATTCTATATAGATAGATCATTGGAGCTAACATTATAGGGTAGAATGTCATTCTATATAGATCATTGGAACCGTATCCGGTCGGCAAAACAGCAAATTTCAGCGCTGTCTTCTGTTCCTCTTTTAGATAAAACCCCAAGTCTAAAGGCCCGTTCACACCAAGGACGATAACTATAAAGATAACGATAAAGATATAGTTTTCTAAAAATCGTTTTCAGTATTAAAGAACAGCAGCGTCCACACCACAACTATAACGATAAAGACAAAGAAAAACCATATCGTTGGAATCACTTTCAAAACGATTTTTTTCCAGCTGATGAACGATAAAAAAATTGACAGCCAATCAGAATCCATCCTGTTGTAACGCGCTCGAGAATTTAAAGCGCCAGACGAGCGTGCGCTTAGAATAAACAGAAGATATCGTTCGCTGGTGTGGACGCTAATATCGTTATCTTTATAGTCATCGTTCTTTGTGTGAACGGGCCTTAAATCTTTCATTGTCATTCTATATAGATCTTTCAGATTTAGGTCTGGATTTCCATGCTACTATGATGTTGCCAATGCGGTCAACAAAATATTTATCAAACGACAGTGCCCCCCCCGCCGATGATCCAATGCCCCTCCAGTAGATCTGCTCTGACAAACAAAAAATCCCGGAGACTTGAAATCTGACTTCATAGACTGCAATCCATAACACTGCAAGTATACGATTTTTATATACTTATATACTTTATATACTTACTTTACGAATGGTATAACTGAATACTTTTCATCACTGTGCATTTAAATGTAATATGTGCAGATTAGATAAAATAACTTACTCATGTTTGTAGAAATGGTTCATCTTTCCTGTTACACACAAACACAAAGGACAGTATAAACAGATGTTTTGACACTAAGATCACAAATAATGAAATAGAAACAATCATTTAAAAGTGCTTACACAGTAATAAAATAATAAAAAAATCTTGATGGCACTAATATCAGAACCTTGATGTCATTGCCTTAAAAAAAAGATGTTAAGATAAAGATAAGGATAAGATAAAACCTGTTTTTCCTCATGGCAGTCAATCCTGAAAATATTTGTTACATACAAAATCAGTGCATAAAACTGTTCTAATTTTTGTTGACACTAAACCAGTTTTGTCTTGTTGAATGCTAATATGCATCGCACTAAACTTTTTAGATACAGATTTCAACAACAGGCAAAGGTTTACAAGGAAGTGTCAATAGTTTAGTACACAGAAAAAGAATATGCACTTTCGTGTGTACACATTTATCTTGTACCGATGTGTTACCAAAGTTGTGGAAAGTATAAAATTTTCACTGAGAATGAGCTGTAGACAACTGTATGTGCAATTTGTTTAAACAAATAAGAAATTCACATTCAAAGTGATTGTAAAAAAGATTGTAACAATAACCCTCAAAATTGATTAACCCCTACATGCACATTCTTTAGTGAGAGAATAAATTGTCTACATGAACCATTGGTGCAGTCAATCTACTGAAGAAATTTGGGGGTAGGTATAAAGAATATATATATATATATATATATATATATATATATATTTTTTTTTTTTTGCAGGGTACTAATTCTGAAGTCATCTTTTTTCCTCTTAACACACTTTTTTTTCCAGTGTAGTATACTTACCCCCCAGCATATTAAGAGGAAAAAGATGATTTCTGAATTAGTAGCCTGCATTTTGTATACTATTTACATATTAAATAGGGCATTTTTCAAAGTGTATATAGAGGATTAAAGCAAAATTTGTGTGATTACCAACTACAGCATGTTTTATCAAAAGATCCTAAATGCAGCTGCCTTACCCTATCCAAAAGTCAGAGTCGTTTGATCTAGTCACAAGATCTGTTAAGGTGCATTTAGAGTATCAGCAAATTTTTTCTTCTTGTCATGGTCTCTGTTCTGTAATGGGCATTCATAGTGCTGGAGCTCTAATGCTATTGGTAGATGTCTTGCTATATTTAGAAAATGTGATTACACATGATCACAGGGCCTCTTGAACTGCGTGTTATAAGGTAAGGCAGAGTAAGATGTTCTAATTTTATATCTCTGGTTAGCTGGTTATCAGTCTTCTGGGACACTGTATGTTGAATCTGAAAGTATTTATTACTTATTTATTGTTTGTTTGTCTATTTGTTAATTAGGATTTGTGGATACATTCAAATATTTAGATTTGTGGCGTAAAAATTGTACCTTTTTAATACTTTAATAATTGAAAACTGTAATACTTCATACTGTAATTCAAGGATATTTTAACATTAAATTGATGTACAGATGTGACAGATTTTACAAAGATTGGTAAAATATTTTTCAAAAATGTTAATGGTACAGTTTAACTGAATAGTTGTCATCAATATGCATTTAAATATATATATTATTATAATTTAATTACAAATCATGCAACAGTATCAATAATTTAAAAGTGATTCAAGACAATAATTAAAATAATACTGATTTTTACAATTACAAAGAATCTTGATGTTATAAGATGTTAAGATAATGATAAAGATAAAGATAAGTTTGAGATTAAATCATTTTTTTCATAGCATCCTGAAAATATTTCTTACATACATCAGTGCATAAAATTGTGTTAATTTGTGTTGACACCAACCAGTTTTGCATTACACTGAGCTTTTTGGACACCGATTTCAACAACAGGTGAAGGCTTACTGCGAAACGTCATTAGTTCAGTACACAGAAAAACAATATGCACTTTTGTATGTACACACATTTATTTTTTGTATCAATTTGTTACAAAAGTTGGGAAAAGTATAACTTTCTCACTGAGAATGAACTGAAGACAACGGTCATGCAATTTGTTTAAAATGAATAAGAAATTCAAAATTCAAAGTAATTGTAAAAGATTGTAGCAGTAACCCCAAAATGTATAAGTCCCTACATGCACATTCTTTAGTGAGAGAATTAATCGTCTACATGAGCCACTGGTGCTTGGGTCCCGATGATTGCAGCTCATGTCTATATTCATTTCATAACCGTATTTTTCATACAGCTATAAGTCGGTGGATAAAAATAATTTGCTCCTGAAGCCTGATGTAGTGACAACAGTTTCATTTAGGTAATGAGCCCACTCTCACAGTGGGGGGTAAAGTACCCTTTGGGGCTTATCGAGGTGCCTCTCCAATCCGAACTCCTTGAACTGTGCTATGTGGTAAGACTGGATAAAATGTCATACCCACCCCCAACTTCCCATCTAATTTTGTATCTCTCTCTGGAAAATAGTTATCTATGACGCTGTATGTTGAATATCAAATAATTTTGTTTATTGTTTTTGTTTGTCTATTTGTTAATGAGGATTTGTGGACTCATTATTTTTTTTTAGATTTGTGGAGTAAAAATTATACATTCTTATTTTTATGTTCTAACGTTCTTATTTTGAAGTGAAAAATGTAAAATTAAACTTTTGGGATAGGATGGCCCCTCAAGAATTGGCACAAAAGACCCAAAGTGTCATGTTGTTATTAGTACTATTATTATTTTTCTTTAATAAATATTGTAATCCATTATGTTATTATTCAGTAACTCCATGAATTAGATGTACATTTCAGACATATTTCCTTTTCATAGGCTAATTGAGACACATCTTTAAATTTGAATCCATGGTGTTGCTATTCTGACATATCAGATTTACTAAACAGGGGCAGATTCACGTTAGAGTGCAATTCCATTCCAAAAATAACTGTGCCCAAACCTTTTAAGCATTAATTTTTCACTGCATGTCTTTACATGTCTTTAGTAAATCCTGACAGTACTATTTTAATGTCAAAAGACGGTTTGCGCTGGCGAAGCCGTTAGTAAATCTTAATACATAGTATTAAATTACCCACAGAATCAGACCTTGTTTCTTTTCTTTTCACATAATGAAATTTCAGTTTTCAATCAGACCGAGACCACCTCAGTCAGGTGATCTAGTGTAGGTTTTTCGTTTAAATGTGAGTGTGTTTGCCATGTTCATATATGCCTAAACAAACCAAACTATAGAAGAAAGATTGCCACGTTCAAACACTCCGAACAAGCCAGGTGTGAAAAGGATTTTATAAATACTGCATTTAAAGTCTTCTGCATATTTTGAACGGGTAGGGTGTTCAGCTGTTTTCTATTAATGTAGATGGTCCTGCAAACACTGCTTTTATACAGACAACAATATAATGTTTCTCGTTTGGTTGTTTGTTTCAGTGGATCTGCTTTATTAATTAAAATAGGTTTTATACAGTTATACAGACTAACTTTGGTTTCTATCATATAAGTTGAGCTATAATTAATCTACACTGACTCTCAACTATAGCTATATTATCTGTAACAACCTTGTAAAAACCGATTTGTTAAATTCTCTCAGTAATATGATTCTTCTTCTTTACTGAATCCAGTTTGAACATCCTCTTGAATACTCTTGATTTTTTCAGGAGAAGCAGCAGGAAGAATGGCAAGCAACTCTCGATCAATCCTTTCTAGCCTTGCGGTGCTCTTCCTGTCAAACTCCAATTTATTTTTCAAGACAAGATTTAAGATGCCTTTTTGTGCCTCATCACAGCCATTCTGGAGCAGTTTTCGCTCATGCTCAAATTCTGGCTTACTTTTATCCATGGCCATCAGTTTGCCCAGTGAACTGACACGATCCATCAGGTACTTGCTGGAAACATCTGTGTATGTTGCAGAGATCATATGGACCAGACTAGCAATGTTAGTGGCTTGGAAGGCTTGAGTATAGAGCAGATCTTTTGAGAAGAGCTTTCCATCATAGGAGAGGGCTTGTGTTTTCTCAGATGTGGAGACAAAGTTTATGAGAGTTTTACTCAGGCTGGTTTTCACAATGTTGGAAACCATCTGAAAGAAGTGAACCATCTTCTCCCACTGCTCCTTCACTCTCCCCATGGCATCCATTCCTTTGATCAACATCTCTATGGTAGTTTTGAAGTCGATCTCTTTCAGTTCACAATTTCTCATAGTGACCAGGATTTCAGTTAGTTCCTTCTGGTTGTTCTCTAGGTTCTCCACCCACTTTTCATAAGTCTGTTTTGTATTGTTCAGCTGAGCTCGGGTCTGCTCAATGGCAAATCTTGCATTCTCTGTGGCCCTCTGAGAAGGACTTGTATTCTCTGACTTTTTTTCTTCTTTGTGCATCATTGGTGGTGTTGGAGAAAGTGGTGGAGTATTTGTGATGGCTTTACTTTTGCTATCAAAAATATGGGCTGACTTGCTCAGATCCAGGACCTCACATATTATTTTAGTGCTTTGTTCTTTGTCACATTTGCCATCTGGTGCATATTTTGCAAGCTGGTTGCATATTTCCATGCACTTTTTGCATAACTCCTGAGCTTGTTTATTTGCTGGACAGTCTGGGATTTTCTTTAAATTTTCACAGATTCTTACTATCTGTTTTGCTATGAAATCTGTGGTTGCAGTTTTCTTCTTCTGATCATACAGATTTGTCCAGGCAATGTCATCATCCTCACTGTTCACATTCATTAGTTGCTGGATATTCTGGACACATTTTAAAATTTCAGCAGACTTACTATAGACGTTTATTTCAGCTACCACATCTTTTTCACCTTCCTGATCTGACCCTGATCCTGATATTGCAGAAGAAATCAATTTCATTGGTTGACTAATAAGAGATGTAATTCCGGTAATCACACCTGTAATGGCTCCCGTTATCCCACCCACAAAATCCATGCCAATCATTTCCCATCCATTAGGGAGAGAATCCAGAGCTGCCTTGTAGCTCTCATGAGCCTGTTCCAGTTCCTTCTCCACGGCACTCTCAATGCCTTCTCAGTCCTTTTTCCTGGTCTCTAGAGCTGACTGCTCCCTCAGTTTGCCCTCTTCTAATTTCTTCTTGACTGCATCCAGCTCTTCCCCATAGAAGTGCTCTGCATTTATACATGCTTCTAGCAGCTCTTGGATAATTTTGATGACTTCAGTGAAACGTTTTTCAGTTGCATCAGACAACTTCAGACATTCATCTGCAATGACTCTGATATTGTCTAGCTGATCAGGAAGATGTGCTTTGACGACTTCATCATTGTCTTGGAACAGAATCTTCACAGCTGTTTTCATGTAATCTGGAACTTGGGCAGTATGGAGGCGAATTTGATCCATGCTCGTATGCGCCTCATTAAATGCCCACCAACCAGAGTTACACACTTGCATGAGGCAAGCGCGAAAGGAATCAGGGTATTTGATGAATTTATAGCCATCTTTAGGGGGATTTTTATTGATTGAGAAATCTGTTGAGGATGAGATGAATACCAGCTCTCCCAGGATGGCTATGGATAGAGGTGCTGGAGTTAGATACTCTTCCCAGTTGGCATAAGGCTTCATTATAATTTTGGTTTGATCCCTCATGTCCTCAGCAGTAGTAAGGCTTTGAGTAGATTTTGAAATTGCAGAACTCATACTGTAGCTTTCCTTTTCCTGATAAAAAAACAATAAGAACAATTGATAATAATTATCCGATCACAGAAACCAACTTTGTAATTAGCAGCATTTATCAGAGTGCCTTATGTCAGACTGAATATTTTTTGGCCATTTTTATGAAATAGTCTATCTAGGTTCATTAATCATGAATCATGTACATTGCCATTGGAGACAAGACGCTGTGCTGGTTAAATGATGAAAAGTAATTTAATACTACTCAATGCACTGCAATTGATCTGTACGAGAGCAAAAAAAAAAAACAAGACCTTACCCTTTTGAAATGTCAGATGTTTTCTCTTAAAAGTTCAGGACTTTTAATGGTCTGATGGAATAGATCAAGCTGTAGGTGCTTTTATAGTGAGCATGTAGAAAGCTTATGTTCTATAAAAGGATGAGTTAAAAATAAAACATCTTGCAACCTAGCACGGTGTACATATATGACCAACATTTTTTCAGTCACATACAGAGGCTTAGTAAGGACCTCTTGGGCAGAGAGGCGTCATGCACATTCAAAGTGAGGGGGCATGTGCCCCCTCAGATTTTTGAGCCAAGTGGATTTTGAATGCAGCTTCCAAAAGACAAAAACAACAACAAAAAAATATATATTTTCTATATTTAATACAATCACAGCTATGTAGCATGTAGTGCTGGGCGGTCTACCGGTTTTACAATGAAAAACGGTGTATATTTTCGTTACGATATTAATTTTTAATATACCACCATACCGATGTATTTAATTACTCAATGTTCGGAACGTTATGCTGCGCCGCGGCCGCGGCACACTGTTTCAGACGGACCCTTTACAATGTTGCACTTCTAAGCAGCGACAGCGGTAAACACAGTAGTGCTCTGGTGTTTATAACGCCTGTTTCACACATACTCCGTCTGCAGTGCGTATGCGTTGCGTATTTTTTTTTACGCACCCATGTTAACGGATTCCAGCGTTCATACTGCACGAGGTTGCGGTCCGTCAGTGCATTCCAGGAGCGGTGCGTCTATTTTTGTTGTGCTGCAGGTGCTGAATTAAAGTGAAAGTATGGAATGATTTTTGTGTCTTTATTATTCAATCAAACATTCTGTGTTTGAAAGTAAAACTAATTATTTTGTAATTAAAAAATAAAAGATTGCAAAAAAAGTCCTCTTAAGGCTCAAAAATAAAGAAATTCATAACAAATTATTTGCAGCGCATATAAATCTTTGAAAATCTTTATTTTTCTTTATGCACTCCAATATTTTTTTTATAGCGAAACCACAAATGTTGCTCTTTTCTGCCGTCTTTTTTTTTGCGATTCTAAAACTTTTTTTTTGCGAGTTGAAAAGTTTTGCTTGCGAGTTAAGCTGTCTCTCAGTGGGCAGTCTCTACCCACCAGGATGAAAGGCCTTTTCCTATTGGTCACTCTCGATTGAAGTCACAGGTTGACCACGCCCACTCAGTTTCCCCGCAATCCGCTGCACTGCCGCCGCAGTCTGACAGAAGAGCGAGCAAGGGTGCATCATGACGAGCAACAGGTCGTGTACTGGGTAAGATAACTAACTTAACATCTTAAACTCAGTGACAAGTCAACTTAATTATTATCTCCTCTCATGCTCTCCCATCTAAATACGTAAGATTTGATTAACCAACAGTATAGCTAGCTGCCAGAGCCCCCAATAGTAAAGCGTCAGGCCAATATTTTCAGAGATTATAGATTATCATCGCTTCAGTGAAGTAAGGTAAGTAACGCACATCAAATAACTAGCTCATTTGGCGGGTTATGATTCATCAATTATGACCGTTTGCACACTCAAGTCTATTCGCGGCACCCCACAACTGTAGTCTGCCATTCAGTTTTCTAAAATACAACGATTTGGGACTGATGTCTGTACATTCTGACTTCACCCTAGTCTACAGAGCTGTGTATTGTGCATTTTAATAACAGGTTTTGTTTTGTACTGTCTTTAAGACCTGTGCAATGACAATTGCCAAACTTATTACTTCAATAGCAAGGACTGATATTCAGGACTTGTAAGCCAGTACCACTGTAGCCTTGCAAAGACTTTGCTTTGAAGACCTTTTAATGAACTAACTTCCACATTTCAATATGCCCCTGACTTCTAAGTGGTGTTTATATTTGTGACTACTCCAAAAAGCCTAGATTTCTATCAGTAGAACATCACATTTTTCTTTTCTGTTTGCAGGAAGATTTGGTGTTGATGGAGGAGGCAACATCTTCAAGGGAAAAACCCTTAGACCTGATGCAACATCATCCATACATGATGCATACATTTTTATCTTTAATGTGTAGGCACTTGAAGACCAGTGCCCAATATGCACAGGAACATTTCCAGTGTCAGAAGTAGACCTGCCATGCCAGCTTTTGTGGAGACAGGTAATGGTAATAGGGACTCACATTGAAGCTTAAAAACACCTAAAAGGTGCTCTGATTTGGATCATACCTCACGGTAACCTACCTACGTTCATTGCATTCGTTCAAAACAGTACATTGCAAAGGTCATAAAAAATCAAAATGTATATATACACACACACAGGTGTTTGGAACCATTACGTTTTTTTTAATGTTTTTTGACAATGTTTTGTGCTTATCAAAGCTGCATTAATTTGATCAAATATACAGTAAAACAGTATTATTGTGAAATATTGTTACCATAACTGTTTTCTATTTGAATACATGTTAAAAATGTAACTTATTCCTGTGATCAAAGCTGAATTTTGAGCATCATTACTCCAGTCTTCAATGTCACATGATTCTTCAAAAATCATCCTAATATGCTGATTTGTTTGCTCAAAAAATATTTATTATTGTCAATGTTGAAATTTTTTTTTTGGGGGGGGGGATTCTTTGATGAATAGAAATTTATCTGAAGTAAAAACTGTTTATAACATTATAAATGTCTTTACTGTCACTTTTGATCAATTTAATGCATCCTTGCTGAATAAAAGTATTATTTAATCCCCCCCCCCAAAAAAAAAGTCTTACCTACCCCAAACATTTGAACAGTAGTGTATATTATTTCAGATAAATGATGCTCGTTTGAACTTTCTATTCATCGAAGAATCCTGAAAAAAAATTGTACACAACTGTTTTCAACATCAGTAATAATGTTTGTTGATCAAAAAAAAAAAAAAACCATATTGTTATATTGTGACACTTAAGACTGGAGTAATGATGCTGAAAATTTAGCTTTATTGTTTTTATATACATGTATATGATTTTATTTATTTATTTATTTTTACAGTGAGGAGGATGTGATTCGTCATGCAGCAGCACAGATAAACACCACAAAGACATCTGAAGTCTGTCACGAGATAACACGTCTGAAGTTGTGTAAACATAAAAAAACAGGAATTCCAGTCAATCCCCTGAAAATCACCTTCCTTGGAGAGCCTGTAAAAATAAATAAATAAAATTATATGTATATAAAGCTAAAAACAATAAAGCAAAATGTACAGCTCCATTACTCCAGTCCTAAGTGTCCCTTTTAGAAGTTTTGTAATTTTTTTTTTTTTTGTTTTTTTTGAAAGGTGTTTTTAAGCTTCAATGTGAGTCACTATTGTACCATTACCTGTCTCCACAAAAGCTGGCATGGCAGGTCTACTTCTGACACTGGAAATGTTCCTGTGCATATTGGGCACTGATCTTCAAGTGCCTACACATTAAAGATAAAAATGTATGCAGGACAAATTTAGTAAAATAGGAATTGATAACTGGCGATGTTCAATTTAGCTTTTGCTTGTGTACCTCCTAAAGGGTGATTTTGACACTGGATGATGTTGCATCAGGTCTAAGGTTTTGCCTTGAAGATGTTGCCCCCTCCATCAACACCAAATCTACCTGCAAACAGAAAAAGAATAATGTGATGTTCTACTGATAGAAATCTAGGCCTTTTTGGAGTAGTCACAAATAAAAACACCCCTTAGAAGTCAGGGAGGTCATATTGAAATGTGGAAGTTAGTTCATTAAAAGGTCTTCAAAGCAAAGTCTTTGCAAGGCTACAGTGGTACTGGCTGACAAGTCCTGAATATCAGTCCTTGCTATTGAAGTAGTAAGTTTGGCATTTGTCATGAAAGTGAAAGTGAAAGTTGTGACATTTGCCAAGTATGGTAACCCATACTCTGAATTAGTGCTCTGCATTTAACCCATCCAAGTGCAGACACACAGCAGTGAGAGGTGAACACACCGTGAACACACACCCGGAGCAGTGGGCAGCTATATATCCAGTGCCTGGGGAGCAACTGGGGGTTCAGTGCCTTGCTCAAGGGCACTTCAGCCATGAGTATTGAGGGTGGAAGAGATCGCTGTTCATTCACTCACCCCCAACAGGTCTATTGCACAGGTCTTAAAGATAGTACAAAACAAACCTGTTATTAAAAATGCACAATACACAGCTCTGTAGACTAGGGTGAAGTCAGAATGTACAGACATCAGTCCCAAATCGTTGTATTTTAGAAAACTGAATGGCAGACTACAGTTGTGGGGTGCCGCGAATAGACTTGAGTGTGCATACGGTCATAATTGATGAATCATAACCACGCCAAATGAGCTAGTTATTTGATGTGCGTTACTCACCTTACTTCACTGAAGCTATGATAATCTATAATCTCTGAAAATATTGGCCTGACGCTTTACCTATTGGGGGCTCTGGCAGCTAGCTATACTGTTGGCTAATCAAATCTTACGTATTTAGATGAGAGAGCACGAGAGGAGATGATAATTAAGTTGACTTGTCACTGAGTTTAAGATGTTAAGTTAGTTATCTTACCCAGTACACGACCTGTTGCTCGTCATGATGCACCCTTGCTCGCTCTTCTGTCAGACTGCGGCGGCAGTGCAGCGGATTCCGGGAAACTGAGTGGGCGTGGTCAACCTGTGACTTCAATCGAGAGTGACCAATAGGAAAAGGCCTTTCATCCTGGTGGGTAGAGACTGCCCGCAAGCAAACCTTTTCAACTCGCAAAAAAAGTTTTAGACCCGCAAAGAAAGACGGCAAAAATACGGCAG